>NC_052486.1:2406844-2572654 GCF_009730915.1 Dioscorea cayenensis subsp. rotundata | reverse complement strand
CAAAACGAAAGACAGGAGCATAAGATGTTTCCTCACCGTAGTCGAGGAGGATAACCAAGAATCCATGCAGAAAAATAAAAATACAAGGAGAAAAAGAAGCTCGAAGGCGGAAGACACCGTCTAGTCCCTCAGGCCTTCCCAAACCATCAAAAGGAGCAACTACTCCCGCATACGATCGTATCCCGACTCTCCAAATGAGATTTGAGGTTCTAGCGCTAAAAGAAATTAAGGGAACGCTTAATTTTCCGAGAAGCTTCAGATAATAGCTCGTACGACAATCACTGCAATGAGAACTAAGAGAGAGCATATTAGCGCTTTTAATAAAAATAATGTAAAGCGGTAAAGCGATCAAATGGAAAAATACTGAGTGATTCGCTCAATCCGTATATTCCACAAGATTTCAAGACGGAGATTAGATCCCAGAGGATTCGGTGTTGAGGAGTAAGGGATGGAATCCAAGAAGTCCAAAGTGTGGGAATTGAATGTGGAAATTGATTGAACCCAAGGACCTGTGAAAAAAACCCCAAAGACGATTGGAGAATTCACATTCAAGAAAAAGATGGTTAAGCTTTTTCGGAGGCTTTTAGTGACAAAGGACATGCAGTATCCGTGGAGCTTTTGAATGTTGCACCCTCTCTTGAAGAGATTTGTGAGAGTGAGGATTTTATCTTCCCCAGCGAGCCAGCAAAAAAGAGTTATTTTGCTAGGGCAGCGGATTTTCCAGAATTGGGAGTAATATGGACTGCGCATTCCACCATCAATAAGGAAATTATAAAATGATTTTGACGATTGAATTTCCCACTTTTTTTCCAAGATGTTCGGGAGTAGATATCATCCCCGACTATGGGAGCAATCGGTATGATCTCTAACGTATGGGTTAACATGGTCGGGAAAGCAGAGTGAAAGAGAATCTCTGGGCTATTAATAAGTTGGATGAATTGTCTAATATTTATCCAAGGAGATGTACAATCAGAGAAAAGTGTTGGCCAGAGATCTTTGAGCAATTGTCCAGCGTGCCAACGGTCAAACCAGAGGGATGTGTTTGAGCCATTTCTGATAATTTTGTTTATACAGGATCGGAAGGGAAGTAAAGTAGAGTTCACTCCTGCCCAAAAGAAAGATTTGTTTCTAGGTGGGTCATGGAAAAGGATTCCGCTTTGGGCTGCAGATTGAGTAATTAGAGTGAATGATTTTTAGCCCAACCACCGCCTCAGGGTTTACAAGAAAAATTTCCACCACCACTTCCCAAGTAAAGCTTTTATTAAATTCCTGAAGGTTGAGAATTCCCCAACCTCCCATTTCGCGGGGCCTGGTGATTCTATTCCATGCAACCAATCTGATTCCTTTGGATCCCAGGTCAGGACCTTTCCAAAGAAAATCTCTGCGAATTTGATCAATATCTTTGATTACCCAAGCGGGGAGTTTGAAGACCGACATCCAATAAACTGGGACAGTTGAAAGCACGGAATTAATGAGAGTTAGGCGGCCTCCAAGGGATAAATAATTTGCTTTCCAAGAACTGAGACTAGATCGAACCATTCCGATGAGCTTTGCCCAATCAATACGCCTTGGTCTTCTTCCGGAAAGAGGAATCACTAAATAAGTGAAACAGAAAATATTTCTATCATAAACAATTTGTTTTGGCACAAAGTGATTTAGTATTTAAATAAATATATGTAAAAGTTGATTTTAAAATTATTAATATTAATCAAAACACTTTGTTTTGTATCCTACTTGGTGCTCTGCTTGGAATACAGGGGAAAATCTGTCATTTGCAATATAATGACAATTTGCTTTTGATCACGGGGAAATGTGTCATTTGTAATATATATTGATTGATAATTTGCTTCTGATCATGACCGGCTGTCTCGAGGATCTTAGAGTACTTAAATTCATTCTTTATTTGTTTGAAGGTATCTCTGAGGTGTCTATCAATTCTTATAAAAGTCCACTCTATTCCTCAAAAGCGCAATACTTTCCCAAATGCAGCCAAAACCCTCACTCTGAATTGCACTTACTGGTTATTTATTTTGGTGTTCTAATTTCGAGAACAAGCCCTGCCGCCAAAATTGGCTACAAATTAAATAAGCAATCCGGGCTCGTCTTACTTCTTAGAAACTATAGTATGTCTTTGGTGTATTAACGCTTATCAACTCAATTCAATCCACTATTCCCACATATTGGATGTCAATATTTGGGCAAAGAAATTGATAAAACTCAAAGAGATTTCTTGTGGAAGAGTTAACACGCTCAAAATGCTGGCTTGTTTCTTAGGCATACATCTATAAATCAAAAGACCAAAAGAGTTGGGGTGTCCTGATTCTACAATAATTCAACCACCCTTTTTCTTGGCAAATGGTGGTAAAAGTTCTCCAAGAACAAGATATCCTACTAGTCATCGGTGATCTCCACTAATTATAATGGGCCCAACATGATAGAATTGCTCTTTCACAGTTCCCTAAATAGAAAGCCATTCTTCTAAAAAAGGATTCTCAATTGTTGATCAACCTTTCACCAGGGAGTGGATGTAGTCTCAGAGAAGGCAGATCTACCATCTTCTGGCTAGATAGATAAATGGATGGGACTACATCCTACGAATGCTTGGCCTACTCTGCTTTTTGAGTGGCAGAATCCTTACCTCACGGTGTTCGAGTCCTATTTGTTGTCGTCCTCCACACTCAATTACAATCTCCTTGATCTCCACACACGAGTCTCCACAATGCTTAACGAGGAGGGGGAGGCCCTCAAGTCTTGGTGATGGGACAAAAATGCATCTTTTTTTAGCCAAGTCCTTCTACACCTTTTGAACGATGACAAGCTTAAAAACTCTCTCTACAAATCTATATGGAAAAAGGCCTACCCACTAAAAATTAAGTTCTTCAATTGGCTCACCCTAGACAAGAAAATTTTGACCATGAAGAATTTGGCAAATCGTAACTACAATAGAATCTCTATGACTACTTGTGTTTTCTGCCAAATAGCAGTGGAGACAGTGGATGACCTACTAGTATGCTGCCTATTCGCAACCAAGATTTAGGGCCTTACTCAATGTTCTAAACACTCCCACTTCTAGTGAGGCTTGGACTTCACCGGGAATTAATAACATGAGAATTTTTAAGGGTGTAGGAAATCCCCTCATCCAAGCAATATGGTGGCATATTTAGCTAGAACGAAATAATCACATTTTCATTTGCACAACGTTAACGCACTTTTCAATTATTTGTAAAATTGAGTACATGCTTATTATTTAGATTAATGCAATTTCAGACTCTCATAAGGCCGATTTTGAAGAAATATTCCCAATGATCAAAAAGAGCCTCAACTTTTTAGAAACTTTAGTTCCTACCCCTAGGAGCTCAAGCATTGCTCAGAGTGATATGGACTTCGCCACCTAATGTTTCTCATATAGCTTTGTAGTCATTTCATTCACTACTGGTGGATGTATAGTATGTTCCTTCTGATCTTTTGATTTCTAGTGTTGTCTTAATCCATGTTTTGTTGTTGTTGTGATTTCTTTTTATTTCTATTTTTGTTGGGTCCTCTTTTACTTTTTGTATTATTTTTTTGTTTTAATAACTTGTGATTTATCCGCATAAATTATATATATATATATATATATATATATATATATATATATATATATATAAGTATTAATAAGAACTATAAATGTTGATAATGTTAAGTGATATATAGTTTCATTACAGGCTTATCTCAAAACAGAAGAATTTTGATAAGTCTACACCTTCTTGCAAATCTTTTATTTTTAAATTCAAACTCATATAAAATTATAAAATTACCCAAGCCTTACCCAACAACATAGCAACTTCACACGTGTAAGCCCTACTCAAGTGTGAACATCACTCTTGCATGTGGGCTACTCATCCCCGGCATTGGGCAAGCGTAGGTCCATGCTAAAGGCTCTTTGGGTCCTACATAAGGATTCTAGCTTGTTATTTTTTTATTATTATTAAGATCAGTGGCTAGGTCATTGAGAAAGGATGAGTGTGCACAATCCTCAGTGGAACAAATGAGGACAGGGCCTGTGTATAATTTATAAGTGGACACTGAGACCATCTGCATACAACCACTACTTATACTCCTAAAAATATGCCATCACCCGAGATTCAAACTCTCATCACTTGTGAAGGCCAGGTTCTAATAGGGACCCAAGCTTGTCCCTTCGTTGCCATGCTTATGCCAAAGCACAAAAGGGGCAAGTTTGCCCCTTACATTGATAGACTTATGCTTGAGCCTTGAGCCTCTATAATTTTGATTAATTTTTTGATTCCATGGAGCTTTAATCAAGATTTAAACTTAAAACAATACCTAGCCCAATTTACAATTTCACTCTATCCCATAAATTAAAATTATAAATTAACAATTTTATCCCTACATTCAAAACAAAACTAATTATCAGCTTTACTTCCTAAGTTTGTCCCAATTAGTAATGGAAGGATAACGAAGGATATGGGTGACACTTAGCTAACCCTATAGTAACACGTCGTAGCCCAGTTGAGTATGAATTATTAGATCATTATGAACAATTCCTATTATAATTTTCATATGTGTATAAACCTTCATTCTTGTGTCCCAACCATAGTTACCAGAAACGCGGTACGATCCAAGTCGCGAGACGGGTACGGATACAAGAAACGATGCTTGTAGTGTATCCGATATGGTTGGGGGTAGGCTTAGTTGGTACGATTAATTCGATTCAAGACACGATTGAAAATTACATCCGAGTCAGTTATATAAAATACATACAAAATTATAAGACTTTAATTTTAATTGAAAAGAAAAAGTTGTTCTTAGATTAGTAAATAGATCCAAAAGTGCATAAGAATAACACTTAATTAGAAAAGAACATTATAATTAAAGTTATAAAATGAATTATACAAACTTTAAAGAACTAATTTTATTGCAATGTTAAAGAATGTATAGATTATAATTTTATATAATAAAATTTTATATTATATAATAATTTAAAAACTTACGCTAGATTTTAAAATAGATAGAAATTTTATCTATAACAACTTTTAAAACCTACTGTAGCATTATCTATACCTAGTTAGATAGATTTTTATAAAATCTAAGATTAATTAATTTTGATACGCCTCTCTCATCGACTCAGATCGCGTACCTTATTGATCCAGAACGAAAACGAACTCCGATTGGGTACGAGCTATCTAGATCGAAGATCGGTGGGGGACTTAGCGAATCTGGTAACTATGGTCCCAACATAATTAGAGATACGAAAAATCATCAAACTCGCTAAACTTGATCATATGCAAATAACTATAATAGAGTAAGATAACAAACTACCCTATGTGTCTCACACGATTAGTTTATCTACCTTAGCCAAGGTCTTCTTATCTTATCTACTCATGATTGCATAGGATATTAACTCATTTACTTCTAAAAGAACGAATTCTTTCTTAGTGATCACTCATAATTGCTTTAAATCCGACATAGTCACCTTTCAAGGTTGGTCGTACCAAAAGGTAAATTGGGGTTAACTACTCTAATAACAAACTAGACGTTCCAAATACATGGTGATCATGATACATCAGGTTTAAGGTCTACTTATATGATCATAATCAACAATTCAAATCATTAACAATGAAAGAGAAAAAACTCAAATAATTGAATTGTTATGAGTCATGTTTGAATGCACTAATCCCATTAATGTATCTATGATATATGCTCACACTATCCTATAATGTTCAACTGACCACAGTGTTCAATTGACACTTTTGTCAAAGCATATACCAAACAAATCTTTACTAATCTTTAAAACCCAATAAAAGATTCTCTGATTTGCGAATACTAAGCCCGTTTAATGTCTTCCTTCTCATGTTATGTTATTGTAGAAGGTTTAATTTAAAACACACAGACTATAATGTTTTTAATACATAATATAATGATAGATGAGTTATTAAAAAAAAATTGTTTCCCTTTACTCTAAAAATTGTTAAATTAATATCATTAAATTAAGGGAGATAATGCACATTTTGTGATAATTATTAGGTTTAATTCTCTCAATAGTCTCTCTACTTTTTCAAACATATCTTTTGGGTCCTATACTTTAAAATGTAATTTTTTAGTGCTATTACTGTTTAAATTGAGTCATGTTAGTTCTTTTAAACCCAAAACTCTAATTTTAGACTAAAAATTACAATTTAAAATATAAAACCACATTTGAAAAAATAAAAAAAAAAAATTCAAAAAATTATTCCTAATTACTACCACAGAATCATATCCACGGTATCATCATACCTATGCACTAGAGTCCAGTTCCGAAAGTCATTGTTGCAAGTGCCAAGATATTTAAGATTTTTTTTTTATTATTTATTAATAATAATTTTTAAGAACCGCGGAGCTTTAATTAATTATTGTGGCATCAAGAACTTCCGGGAGTGGCCACGTGTTTTGTAATAAAGCATTAAAACATATTCACCACAAAAATGAAAGTTCCACGTGTCTTGTTGTTGTGCGAGAGTTGATAATGCCCACACAGACAATTCGTCGAACACCTCACGAACATTCACAAATCCCAGCACCATATCCATGTCAATGTCCATTTGGATTATGCTTTCTTTACTAGAAAACCAGTTTGATTTCATCTCTTCATCTCTTTCTCTCAAGATCCAAGTAGAATTGGAAGGGAGGTGGTGTTTGTAGCCATGGCGGCAACCTTTGCTACGTCTTTTTTGGTTCCCTCTGCTCCCAAACGGAAGGTTAGCAATCCAAGAAGGGTCTCGTCTTCCAAATCGAGCTCTTTCCTTTCTGGTTCCATTTCCTTTTTGCCTGGCATCTCTTTGGAGCTTCAAAGTTTGTTGCTTTCCAGGTGAGCTGTGTGGACTGTTTTGTTGATTAATTTTTTTGCAATACATGATCTGATTTTGAGTTTTTGATTAGGGTTTTTGGGTTTGGCTTTTGCTGTTTGGTGATTTCGTCTGATTTGGTTGTTTATTGATGAACACTGACTGAGCCCTAATTTGGAATTAGAGTAATTTCGACAGAACAATTAGTGAAGTGAAAGCTTGAGTTTTTATATGATTTTGAGTCTTTTAAGTTTGGATTGTAGTTTTAAGTGATTTTGTCTAATTTGTTAGGTTATGTTTGAAGAATTACTGAGCCGTAAATTGGATTTGGAGTAATATGTAAAGAATAAGTAGTCAAGTGAAAGCTGAACCTTTTATTGAGATTCTGACAGTTTTGAGGAATTTATTGAATTCCATACCAGTGCCATCTTCTGCCTGCTTGCTTTGTTGGCGTGCTTCGTGGTGTTTTTTCTCCTTGTTTTTTTTATTATTATTATTGGAGTCCATTAATAACACATTCAATTCCCCTTTTGATTTTAAGTTCTTTAATTTCTCTATAATGTATTGTTTGTCCTGAGTTTTTATATTGCGTTGTACCCATACAATGATGTCTTCTAAATTGTTAATTTATGTGTGCATAAGAACCAAATCTTAAATTGGATTAGGAAAAACATCCCAAGAACAAGAAACTAAGTGAAAAATTAAGTTTTGATTGAGATTCCAACGGTTTTGAGGGATCTATTTAAGTCCCAAGCAGTGTTTTAATATATTGTAGTTCAAATATTTGCTTTTTTTTTTTTATTATTATTATTCTTCAATGATGAAAATTGATATTTGAATTTGGCATTAACATTGTTATGTTTGATATTTATTCTCTCTTCTCACATTTTTTTGCTTTTTATGGTTTTATATAGGAAGCCATTGCGAGTAAAGGCCACAACCTTGCAAGAAGAAGATGAAAAAGGTGGCCGTGGCAGATTCTTTCTCCTGCAAAAGACCTCTTCTATTGATCAGGAAGAAGCAATTGATTCTGGTGTATCAACAAGCACACCAAGCAGGGCGGAGAGTTGGATTATTAAGTTTGAACAGACGTTTAATATTGCTTTAACTGTATGTTCTTGCATATAATTCTGTCTGTCTGTATTCATTGCTTGATAATGTTTTTTGGGACTCCTGAAGTTTGAAGACTTTTCAAGCTTCTAGATTTTTCATTAATTGCTAATCGGTATTCATGAGTAATATCCTTGCAGGAGTCAATGATCACAATACTAGATGCATTCTACCACGATCGACATTACGCAAGATTTTATGTGTTGGAAACAATAGCTAGAGTACCCTACTTTTGTGAGTAATTTTCTGTCTACATGCATATAAGATGTTCATATCTTTGGTTTTGTTATAAAATAAACTTATTGATACAGTATTATCTTTAGGATTTCATTTTATTGACTGCTAAAGTTTCCATTTTATGTTTACCTGTATTTGTTGTCTTAAAGCCTTCATATCTGTGCTTCACTTGTATGAGAGTTTGGGTTGGTGGAGAAGAGCTGATTATCTGAAAGTGCATTTTGCTGAGAGTTGGAACGAGATGCATCATCTTCTAATCATGGAGGTATATTTTTATCCGCTTTAAATGAAATGTAGAAATTTTTAGTGTAGAATGCCAGGTGTCATTTAGTAAGTTGTTTCTTATAACGTATAGGTTGCATACCTTGCCCTCACCCCCTCTCCTCTGTCTTTAGCTTTAGTGCCTGTCGGGAATTGGGGGGTGGGGTTCTCATGTGTCTCTCAACCATGCTGTGGTTAATCTCTGTTTCCTGAAGGTAGAAGGATAACAATTTCTATTAATAATTCCGAGGATTCTAACCCACTTAAAAAATTTTCTCTTTAAATTAACAATGTCTTCAGGTATATCTTCCTCATGTGGTACTGAATGTTGAGGTTGAGCCTCAATTTTTGCTTTTCCTTCTCTTTACAGGAACTGGGGGGAAATTCTTTTTGGTTGGATCGCTTCCTTGCGCAGAGCATTGCTGTTGGTTACTATTTTATGACAGTCTTCATGTATATGCTGAGCCCAAGAATGGCCTGTGAGTGATTTGATAGTCTGATTTTTCTTTGCCATCGACTCCTCTCCATAAAATATCTATTTTCTATTTAGTTGGATGTGATTTAGTTTGTTCCTAATAGTTAGGGATGGCCTAAAAAATTAGTTTCATGCTCAGGATTGGAGATCTGGAAATGTTGGAGTATTAATGCTTTCCAACATCTTAGTAGTAATATATTTCTTACAAATTTTCGTGTCGGTTGCACCATCATTTAAAATAAAAATAAACATTCTTATTCAACGTGGTTGAGTGACATGCCTGTTTCATAAGATCAGATGTTCACTTTGTTACTTAATGTTGCTGATTGGTTTATCTGCAGATCATTTTTCTGAATGTGTTGAGAAACATGCATTCTCAACTTATGACAAGTTTTTAAAACTGAAGGAAGGTGAGTGTTTTATTTGTTGATCTAATGCTTACCAATTTATTCCTTCAGTAATCTTTATGTGTAATTTATCCTAATGATTGGATGGAATTTTAATCCAAATTCATATGCTTCGCCTATTTTTATAGAATTAAGTACTCAAAATTTGAATTGCTTTATGTTTGAATTGCTTTATGTTCTTGTGTTACGTTGTTGGAAATTAACACTTCTAAAAAAAGATGCATCAAATTACCCACATAAAATTATAATATGAGAGATTATCATTTCAAATAACCCTCATGCGCTGCTTTTGTGCAAGTTGATACCATCATAGTACAATAGATAGGATTTCTCTACTTCTTTTCTCCTTTGTGCAAGAAATATTTTTTCATTGTAATGATATAACTATTGGTAATACTTCTACATTTATTGCTGTATTTTATGATTTATTTTTATTATAAGATTCCGGTCATTGTTTTGTAGAACATGGTTAAAGGTTGTTCATGTGCTTTATAGTTCCAAGCAGTGGCTTGAATTAGATCAAATTTATCATCATGTTGCTAGCGATTAAATTTCATCTTCTGAACTTTAAAATCTAAAGGTGCTTTCGAAGTACTATTTCCAGATTTATAATAAAGTCTTGTTCCATATCCTCCATTTGGTTTATTTTCCAATTTCATCGGTGCAGAAGAGTTGAAAAAATTGCCCGCTCCGGAGGCTGCTATCAAGTACTACATGAGTGAAGATTTGTATCTTTTTGGTAAGCCTTTTAACTACGACGCAAGTGCTCAGTTTGACTTTTTCTCATATTCAGTATTGATATTTATGTATATTTCCAGATGAATTTCAAACGGCAAGAGCACCACGCACTCGGAGGCCGAAAATAGGTTCACAGTCCAATTACATCCTTGCTTTGTTTGAATGCCATTTTCTTTTTTGCTTTTGTCTTCGTTTTAGTCCAAGTGGCTACTTTCCAAGTCTCTTATAAAATGAAACTCTTGTTCTTTCATCAAACCAACTGCAACTTCTTGCCCATTAGTACAATGCTAGCTCATGCATTCAATATCACTCCTTATTCTATAATGGTTGTGGTTGTGTTCCACTTAAGCTCTTTCAAATAAGACTTGAATATATATATATATATCTTTTCTATTGCCCTTTGACATTTTGTGTTATTTCATGACAAATTTTTATTTTGTGCAAGCTAGAAAATTTGTATGATGCGTTTGTCAACATCCGGGACGACGAAGCAGAGCATTGCAAAACAATGAAGGCCTGCCAAACACCCGGAAGCCTTCGCTCCCCTCACTCGAACATGAACATGAACATGAACGCAGAGGCTGATGAGGATGAACCGGAGTCCGGATCTTCAACTCCGGAAGCTGATTGTGAAGGTATAATATAGACCGCATGAAGAAATCTGATATGGCCAGTGGCCCGGATGAGGAAAAGAAGCCCAATTGGACTGAAGATTATGTTATGTGAAGGCTGTTTACTTAATTCTGTAGATATTTAATTTGCTTTTGAACTGGTCAATGATGTCTAACAGTAAACATCAGTGACGTGCAACCTCCTCAATGTTAGTGGGAAGTTGTTAGTGTACAAAGCTTTGTATATAGTTTCGGTATAATACCCTAATTGGTTCTTCTATTTTTTTTTTTTTCCTCTACCAAGAAATGCTCCCGACTAGTTTCTTTATTTTTGAAAGTGTGTCCACTTAATTAGAAATGCTCTCAACTAATCCCTCTACTTTTAAAAATGTGTCAATTTAGTCTTTCTAAGTTGGCATATTTTTAAAAGTAGAAGGACTAGTTGGGAGTATTTTTAACTAAGTGGGCACATTTTCAAAAGTAGAGGGACTAGTTGGGAGTATTTCTAACTAAGTGGGCACATTTTCAAAAGTAGAGAGACTAGTTGAGAGCATTTATGAGTAGAGAGGCCAAAAGGGAAGAGAGACCAAAAGGGAAAAGTACATGAACTATTTTGGTGATTATACCTATATTTTCAGTATGTATTTTTCATATAGGATTATGACTTGTTGGGTAATCTATCAATCTCTCTCTAATATTTTTTTGGAGTGGCCGGTTCTTCACTCATATTTAGGAATCACTTAACAATTTGGTGCTTTTTCCCTGCAAACAATATCTCCACAATATGATCCCTCTTTTAAACATTCACAATCAGTCTAGGATGAGCAGATTAGTAATCTATGACAACTAAGCATGTAAATATGTCGTATTATAAAATTAGAGTATGACATCTAATATGTCACATTAATTAAGTAATTAATATATAACGAAAGCAAGATCACTTACCTCCAATCATAGTAAATCAAACATGACAAACGAAAAGACTAAGGTTTGCACTTGAAGAAACCAAAGCGTTTTTTCAATCTATCCCTGTTCTCTCCTGTTGATGGGGCTAGGTATTCTTGAGTATGTTAGATCGGGGACCCTTGGTGTTGTACTATATATAATCTTTATCATCAAAGGATTAACTCAACTTAAAATTTAAGTAGATCATTTTCCAAAGTGTCAATTAGAGTTAACTTAGAATTCCATTAGATAAAGTTATGAACTACTTTATTCAATTTGAATCCAGATTGGATTAATATCAACAGGAAATTAATTCAGAATAAAATTCAAACTAACATTCTCGCCATACAGACTAGGCTTGACGCTTCAGATGCTGCAACCAAATAGAAAAAAGCTAAATTCAAGTGATGGCTTTGGTTTCCACTGCCTCAGTCACAATCTTCGACGACTCAAAATTCAACAAATAAACAATCTGTCTACATTGTTGGATCCCCTTAAACTACACCCATTTTTCATGTCCCTCATAGCTCACTTTCCACTGTCAAAATAGATCTTAAAATTCCAAAAATCAATTTACCTCCATTTGATGGTTCCAACCCATTGGATTGGCTTTTCCAAGCAGACCAATACTTCACCTACTACAACATCTCCCCACCCAAAGTCTTTCACTCATTTCTTTTTTTTATGAAAGGATCTGCCCTTGGTTGGTACAAATGATGCATACAGATGGGCAATTCACTTGATGGAATGTCTTCACTCGCACACTTGAAACCCATTTTAGCCCCCACTTCATGGGCAAATCACCAGGCAGCCTTATCCAAACTACGTTAAACCAGCACTGTTAATGCATACTATACCCAATTTGAACAATTGTGCAATTGTGTCAATGGCTTAAACGCTGAAGCTATTCTTAATTGCTTCCTCTCCAGCCTCCGACATGACATCCAACAGGATTGCAGCCACAAACTATTACAGATGCCATTAGGCTTGCTAAGTTGGTTGAAGCCAAGTGGAATGATACTTGCCTCTGCCAAACCTACTACTCACAACCCACTTCTACAAACTCCACCACACTATTTCCAACAATTAATTCCACCCCAACCACTATTTCCTCCCGTCCTATCTTACCACTATTCACCAACACCCCTGTGCCACAAAAATCAACACATTCACTACCTTTATGTCGCCTCACCCCGGACAAAATCCACGAACTTCACTCAAAAGGCTTATGTTACAGTTGTGATGAGCGATTCCAACCTGGCCATAAATGCAAATCACCCAGGCTAGTTTCAAACTATTGTTGGTCCTGATTATGAAAACCAATATGAAGACACAAACACCTTGCTAGAGCTTACTGAATCTCAACCAGAACTACCAAAAAATGACCTAAATCCATCCTACCCCCTCAAACCTCCCGTTCCCACCTTATTACTACAACCACTAGCCCTAGAGGAAGCTCAGTTTCATCTCTTCATGGCTGCTTATTTGGGTTCCCTACCCCCAAAACCTTAAGGGTGACATGTACTATCAATGGGCATCATTTCACTGTCTTGATCGACTCTGGAAGTACTCACAACATTGTATAGTCACGAGTTGCAAAATTGCTAAAACTACAAATTCAGGACATTCCTCAATTCAAGGTCATGATGGGTAATGGCGAATACTTGGAATGTCAAGGAAATTGTGTTGATGTAGATGTTTGGCTACACAATTTCAGGTTCTTTCTTTCCTTACTTGTTCTTCCTATTCAAGGTGTAGATATTGTACTTGATATTGAGTGGTTAAGTACTTTGGGACCTATTATGGCTGATTTCTCTATCCCCTGTATAAGTTTCATGCATAAAGGAAATCTCATCTATCTATCGGGGAATCCTGCAGTAATTCCTGCATCTCCATCACAGCTTAACCGCATGCTACAAACTAATTCAGTAGCATCACTAGATTCCCTCACCATTGAACCCCATCCACCATATCCACAACTCCCAAAATCTAATGATACTAATGATCATCTAGCTGTCCAAGCCAAACTGAATGAATTTCAACCCATTTTCCAACAATCAACTAGTCTACCACCTCCACGGCCTCATGACCATCAAATACATCTACTTCCTAATGCTAAACCTATAAATGTTAAACCCTACTGATACCCCTATTACCAATAGAAATCATGTCTACATTGATAACTGAAATGCTCCTGGAGGTCTCATCAAACCAAGCCAAAGTGCTTACTCTTCCCCTGTATTATTGGTTCAAAAGAAAGACGGAAGTTGGAGGTTTTGCGTTGACTACAGTGCACTTAATTCAATCACTGTTCATGATAGATATCCTATTCCTACAGTTGATGAGTTATTAGATGAATTAAAAAGGGAAATAGTGTTTTCCAAAATTAACCTGTGATTAGGTTATCACCAGATCTGTGTAGTCCCTGAAGACACTCACAAAACAGCTTTTCGGACATGTGATGACCACTATGAATTTTTAGTTATGCCATTTGGATTCTCAAATGCTCCCTCAACTTTTCAAGTTGCAATGAATGATTAGCTTCGTGCCCATCTTTAAAAGTTTTGCTTGTTTTCTTCGATGACATTCTAATCTATAGCATGGATTTGGACTCGACGTGAAACATTTACATCGTGGTTTCGATGATTTTATCTGAGAATATCAACTTTGCAAAGTTATCTAAGTGTGTATTTGTTGTTCCTCGCATCCATTACCATGGGCACATTATTTCAGAGAGATGGTGTTCATGTTGATCCAGATAAAATCTAAGAAATTCTCGAATGGCCTATTACCACCACCATTATAGCTTTACGTGGTTTTCTTGGATTAGCTGGATATTATAGATGGTTCGTGCATCACTATGCTACTTTCGCCTCACCACTCACGGATTTGTTACAATCCAACAATTTTACATGGATGCCAAAGGCGGAACAAGCATTTGACATTCTTAAAACCAAGATGACAACGCTCCCAGTGTTAGCTTTACCAAGCTTCTCTGCTTCTTTTGATATTACCACTGACGCATCCTGTACTGCAGTAGGTGTTGTGTTATCCCAATGAGGCCATCCAATCGCTTTGTTTAGCAAGAAGATAAGTCCTCGCCCTGCTAGCTCCATCAGCGTGTGCGAGGAAAATGTATGCTATAATGAAGCGATCAAAAAGTGGCAACATTATTTACTTGGCAAACCTTTAACTATCCATACAGATCAGAAAAGCTTAAAAAACATATTATCACAACACATACAGACTCATGAACAACAAAAAAATAGCTCACAAAAATTATTGGGATTTGATTATGAGATTGTTTACAAACTTGGCCGTGACAACAAAGTTGCTGACACCCTATTCCATGTCAATCTACCTCTTTTTGCCGAATTGTCAACATTGATTGCGCCTTGGGCATCCACTCTTTGAGAATTCTTCACCAACACAGATGACAGGTTACAATTCCTGAATAAAATAAGGTCAAAACCTAATCACTTTGCTCATTTTCATGTCCATGATGGCTTGATCTACTTCAAGGAAAGAACATATATCCCTTCCAAAGTCAACTTACCACAACAATTGCTTGTTGAGTTCTATTGTTCTCCAATGGAAGGACACTGTGTGATCAAAGCTACACTTGGTCGACTATCTTCTGTATTCTTCTGGCCTAGAATGAGAAAGGATGTTCGTGAATTTATTGTTGCCTATCAAACTTGTCAAAAAAACAAATATCTCACAACTAAGCCTTATGGTCTCCTTCACCCCGTACCCATCCTTGATCATGTTTGGGAAGATATTTTCATGGACTTTATCACCGCCCTGCCCAATTCCAATGGCAAAACCACAATCTGGGTATTAGTCAACAGATTAACAAAACTCACCCATTTTATACCTTTACCACCAAAATACTTAGCTGCTTACTTAGCCGTCATTTTCCTCACAACATATACAAAATACATAGCCTATCAAAAACTATCGTCTCCAATTGAGATCCCATTTTCTTAAGCAATTTTTGGAAAGAACTATTTCAACAGCTAGGAACATCATTACACTATAGTAGCGCCTATCATCCCCAATCTGATGGTCAAACAAGAGTAGTAAATCTAACCCTCAAATGCAATCTACGCTGCTTTATGTCATATCATTCTCGGAATTGGACCCGCTACATACACCTTGCCCAATAAATGGTATAATTCTACCCCACACACTGCCACTGGCATCCCACACTACCAAGCTTTGGTTTGGCCAACCTCCCATCACCATACCACACTACCAAAAAGGGACCTCTCATAATGCCTCCATTGACAATACACTACACACCCACCACCAAATCTTGGACATATCAAAAGTACCCTCATCAAACCAAGCAGCATATGAAACACAACTAAGACAAGCATAAGCAAGACAAAGAATATAAACCAGGGGATTTAGTACATGTCAAGCTGCAAACTTACCAACAGTTGACTGCCCATCCCCGAACCTCAAACAAGCTCTCCCAACGTTATTTCGGGCCATTCACAATTCTTCGTCGCATAGGCACAGTGGCTTATCAGCTAGATCTACCATAATCGTCCCGAATCTACTTGGTTTTTTCACATCTCAAAACTCCAAGAATGTAAAGGAACATCATCCAACAATGAGACAAATTAAGCTGCCTCCAGAGACACTTAATACTCACCTCCCTTGCATGCTCAAGAACCTTTTACAAGTGAGAAGTGTTATGTGATCTGGGAAACTAAAGAAGGAAGCCTTGATCAAATGGTCTAGTTTTGGTAGCCACTTATCCATATTTTTTTCCCCACACTGAAAACATGTGCAAACCATGCTATCTCTTCCTGAAACTTCTAACAATGGCCATGCTAGACTCCAGTCTTTAGGACAAGACTTTGTTTGCGGATGGGAGTATTGGTATGGCCAGTGGGTCGGATGAGGAAAAAGAAGCGCAATGCAGCTTGAAGAAGCCTAATTGGACTAAAGATTATGTTATATAAAACCTGTTTTACTTAATTCTATAGATTTTTAATTTGCTTTTGAACTGGTCAATGATGTCTAACATAAACATCAGGGACTAGCAACCTCCTCAATGTTAGTGGGAAGTTGCTAGTTTACACGTTCTCAGAATCAAAGCTTTATATTTATTTTCAGTTGTTGCTTTTCATGAAGGATTATTATTATTATTATTATTATTATTATTATTATTATTATTATTGGATAGGGAATAAATTTTTTTTATTGGAGATTTCAAAGCTGTAAATTTATGTTGTACATATTTTATTTTTAATTTTTGATTTTAATTATAAATGACATGCATGACACGCCAGGTTTGTTTCAAGTGTAGGAGGAATTTAATTCGTTGCTCTATAGAGCAGGTGTATACATATTTCCATGATAAGATATGGCATGCATTGATGACACATTATGTATGTTTCAAATGTACTTAAATGAAATTATTGTTATTTAAACTACAAAGAAGTTGTTGAACGAATAATAATAATAATAATAATAATAATAATAATGTTTTCAAAAGTAATTAGCATATAAAAAATTTAAAAAATAATAACTTAAAAAAAATTAAATAATAATAATTTTTAATGGCTTCAAAAACCACGAAGATTTAATAATAATAATAACAATAATAATAACATATTTTTTTCAAAAATAAATACAATTAAAAAAAATATATAATTTTTTAAAAGATATAACTTAAAAATGATTTTAAAAAAAATATTATTTTTGTGATTTTTAAAAAGAGATGAGTGTGCTAATATCTCAATATTTCTAAAAAGTCAATTACTCACCTAATTAATAACATAGCTTGATATGATGTTTTTAAACCCATGTTGATAAATAAATTTCACATGAACTTATTTTGATAATTTTAAAAAAATTATATTAGAAAAAAAAACCGAGTTTAATTCTTCAAAAAATAATCCACAATGCCGTGTAACTATCACGGAACTAAAACGTGGCTCATTTTTAACTATGAGTTTATAAATTTATTTTTTATTTATTACATGATATTAGTAATTACCTTAAAAGATTGTTATGTTTTGTTTTAAAAATTATTAAATTGAAACAATTCAACGGTTAAAAATAAGTCACATCTTGGTTCTGTTGTAATTACTCCTCTCTTTTTTTATCATGGTCAAATCCATGTTCTCTTTTATTTGTCATTTTTTAACATCAAGAAGCATTGATTATTTTTTTTTAAAAATTACTCTTAACATTTTATTCAACTCTATTGTTGGAATTAAGTATGAGAGAGAAATTTGAAGATATAAATAAAGAGTAATTTTAAAAAAAGATAACTAATTTTTTATAAAATTTTGTAATATAATTAATTTTTTCGGTACGTGAGATTTGGTTAATCACAACATAACAGATAAAAAGTTCGGAAAGAGTATTACGGAACCGGGTCTGTGATCATTTCTAATTCTTAAGACGTCAAGAACTTCCTGAGTGGCCACGTGTTTTGTAATAACGCATTTAAAACCCATTCACCACAGAAATGAAAGTTCCATGCGTCTACTAATTGTTTATGCGCACTCAGACATTTCGTCGAACACCTCGCGAGCATTCACAAATCAAGCACCATCTCCATGTCCATGTCCATGTCCATGTCATTTAGATTATGCCTTCAAAAGAAGCCAATTTGATTTCCTCTCTTTCTCTCAATGTCTAAGTAGAATTGGAAGGGAGGTAGTGTTTGTAGCCATGGCGCCGGCGGCAACCTTTGCTACCTCTTTATTGGCTCTCTCTGTGGCCAAACGGAAGGTTTGCAATCCAAAAAGAGTCTCGTCTTCCAGATCGAGCTTTTTCCTTTCTGGTTCCATCTCTTTGGAGCCTCAAAGTTTGTTGCTTTCCAGGTGAGCTGTGTGGAGAGTTTTTGTTGATTAGTGTTTTTTGCAATACATCATCTGATTTTTTTAAAAATTAGGGTTTTGGTTTTCCTTTTGTTGTTTGGTGATTTCGTCTGATTTGGTTGTTTATGGATGAACACTGACTTAGCCCTGATTTGGAATTAGTGTAATTTCGAAAGAACAATTAGTGAAGTGAAAGCTTAAGTTTTTATTTGGTTTTGAGTTTTTTAGAAATTAAAAATAAAAATAAAAATTGGTTGTGCTAAGGTTTTAGTCTGCATTGTAGTGTAACTAGTGTTCGGTGGACAATAGCTTAAGCAGAAATTTAGGATTTGGAGTAATTGCTAAAGAACAATTAGCCAAATGAGAGGTTGAGTTTTTATTTGGATTTTTAGTTTTAAAAATTTGTGTTGTCTTATGCCCTTTAGTATGCATTTTAGTTTTAAGTGATTTTATCTAATTTGTTAGCTTATGTATGAAGAATAGCTGAGCTGTAAATTGGATTTGGAGTAATATGTAAAGAACAAGTAGCTAAGTGAAAGCTGAACCTTTAATTGAGATTCTGACAGTTTTGAGGAATTTATTGAATTCCATACCAGTGCCACCTTCTATCTAGTTGCTTTGTTGACGTGCTTCGTGGTGTTTTTTCCTCCTCTATTTTTTTTTTTTGTTGGAGTCCATTGATTACACATTCAATTCCCCTTTTAATTTTAAGTTCTTTAATTTCTCTATAATGTATTGTTTGTCCTGAGTTTTTATATTGCATTGTACTCATACAATGATTTCTTCTAAATTGTTAATTTAAGGGTGAATAAGAACCAAATCTTAAATTGGATTAGGAAAAACATCCCAAGAACAAGCAACTAAATGAAAACTTAAGTTTTGATTGAGTTTCCAATGGTTTTCAAGGGATCTATTTAAGTCCAAAGCAATGTTTGAATCTGTTGTAATTCAAATATTTGCTTTTTTTATTCTTCAATGATGAAAATTGATATTTGAATTTGGCATTAACATTGTTATTGTAACTTTTCTGTTTGATATTTATTCTCTCTTCTCACATTTTTGCTTTTATGGTTTATATAGGAAGCCATTGCGAGTAAAGGCCACAACCTTGCAAGAGGAAGATGAAAAGGTGGTTGTGGAAGATTCTTTTCCTGCAAAGACCTCTTCTATTGATCAGGAAGAAGCAATTGATTCTGGTGTATCAACAAGCACACCAGGCAGGGTGGATAGTTGGATTATTAAGTTTGAACAGATGTTAAATATTGCTTTAACTGTATGTTCTTGAATAACAATTCATCCATAATTTATTTTATAAACTCATCTGTATTCATTGCTTGATAATGTTTTTTAGAACTCCTGAAGTTTGAAGACTTTTCAAGCTTCTAGTAGATTTTCCATTTATTGCTAATCAATATTCATGAGTAATATCCTTGCAGGAGTCAGTGATCAAAATACTGGATGCATTCTACCATGATCGGCATTACGCGAGATTTTTTGTGTTGGAAACAATAGCTAGAGTACCCTACTTTTGTGAGTAATTTTATCTCTACATGCATATAAGATGTTCATATCTTTGGTTTTGTTATAAAATAAACTTATTGATACAGTATTATCTTCAGGATTCCGTTAGATTGAATGATAAAAGTTTCCATTTTATGTTTACCTGTATTTGTTGTCTTGAAGCCTTCATATCTGTTCTGCACATGTATGAGAGTTTTGGTTGGTGGAGAAGAGCTGATTATCTAAAAGTGCATTTTGCTGAGAGTTGGAACGAGTTGCATCATCTTCTAATCATGGAGGTATATTTTTATCTGCTTTAAATGCAATGTAGAAATTTTTAGTGTAGAAGGCCAGTTGTCATTTAGTAAGTTGTTTCTTATAATGTATAGGATGTGTTCCTTGCCCTCACCACCTCTGAATCTAGATTCCAGATGGCTTGAAATCTATCATCTTTTCCTCTCTGTCTTTAGCTTCAGTGACTGTCATTTGTTATTTCTGAAGTTTCTTGATCCTTTTGGTCAAAGGATCTGTATATAAAATTTAAAATGCTTGAGTCTGAGAAATTGACATGCGCAAAAGAGCTGCATCTATTTTTATTTTTTAAAGGAGGACCTGTAGGATCTGTTTAACAAATCAGTACTTTGTAACATTCATTATCCATTTACCGGTTTATCTTTCTCATGCGTCTCTCAACCATGCTGTGGTTAATCTCTGTTTCCTGAAGGTAGAAGGATAACAATTTCTATTAATTATAATTCCAAGGATTCCAACCCACTTAAAATCTTTTCTCTTTAAATTAATAATGTCTTCAGGTATATCTTCATTTTAAGTTACTGAATGTTGAGCTTGAGTCTCAATTTTTGCTTTTCCTGCTCTTCTTTACAGGAACTTGGGGGAAATTCTTTTTGGTTGGATCGCTTCCTTGCACAGCTTATTGCTGTTTTTTACTATTTCATGACAGTCTTCATGTATATGCTGAGCCCAAGAATGGCCTGTGAGTGATTTGATAGTCCTGATATTTCTTTGGCCATCTACTCCTCTCCATAAAATTTCTATTTTCTACTTCGTTGGATGTGATAATTAAGTTTGTTCCTAATAGTTAGGGATGCAAATGACCACTGACCTAAAAGATGTGGTTCATGCTGGAGTCAAGGAAATGTAGGAGTATTTGTGCTTTTTAACATCTTTGTAGTAATTCATTTCTTGCAAATTTTCATCTCAGTTGCACCATCATTAAAAATAAAAACAAACATTCTTATTCAATGCAGTTGAGTGGCAGATGCATGTTTCATAAGACCAGATGTTTACTTTGTTACTCAATGTTGTTGGTTGGTTTATCTGCAGATCATTTTTCTGAATGTGTAGAGAGACATGCATACTCAACTTACGACAAGTTTTTAAAACTGAAGGAAGGTGAGTGTTATTATTTGTTGATCTAATGCTTACCAGTTCATTCCTTCAGTATTTTTTATGTTATAGATGGAATTTTATCCCAAATTCATATGCTTCACCTATTTTTATAGAATTAACTACTCAAAATTTGAATTGCTTTATATTCTTGGGTCACGTTGTTGGAAAATAACACTTCTGAAAAAAGAAGATGCATCAAATTACCCACGTAAAATTATAATATGTGAGATTACCATTACAAATAACCCTCACGTGCTGCTTTTGTGCAAGTTGATACCATCATAGTACAATAGACAGGATTTATCTACTTCTTTTATCCTTTGTGCAAGAAATATCTGTTCGTTGTAATGGTATAATTATTGGTAACATTTCTTCATTTATTGCTGTATTTTATGATTTAGTTATATTATAAGATTCCATTTATTGTTGTGTAAAACATGGGTAAAGGCTGTTCATGCGCTTTCTTGTGCCAAACAATGGCTTGAATTAGATCAAATTTATCATGTTGCTAGCGATTAAATTTCATCTTCTGAAATCTAAAATTTAAAGGTGCTTTCGAAGTACTCTTTTCAGATTTATAATGAAGTCTTGTTCAATATCCTTTGTTTGGTCGGTGCAGAAGAGTTGAAAAAATTGCCCGCTCCGGAGGCTGCTATCAAGTACTACATGAGTGAAGATTTGTATCTTTTTGGTACGCCTCTTAACTGCGACGCAAGTGCTCAGTTTGACTTTTTCTCATTTTCAGTATTGATATTTATGTATATTTCCAGATGAATTTCAAACAGCAAGAGTACCATGCACTCGGAGGCCAAAAATAGGTACATAGTCCTATTACATCCTTGCTTTGTTCGAATGCCAACTTCTTGTTTGCTTTTGTCGTCATTTTAATCCAAGTGGCTACCTTCCAAGTCTCTTATAAAATGAAACTATTGTTCCTTCATCAAACCAACTGCAACTTCTTGTCCATTAGTACAATGCTAGCTCATAGTGGTTGTGTTTCACTTGAGCTCTTTCAAATAAGACCTGAAAAAATATATATGTATATATATATATATATATCTTCTCTATTGCCATTTGACATTTTGTGTTATTTCATGTCACATTTTTATTTTTGTGCAAGCTAGAAAATTTGTATGATGTGTTTGTCAACATCCGGGATGACGAAGCAGAGCATTGCAAAACAATGAAGGCCTGCCAAACACACGGAAACCTCCGCTCACCTCACTCGAACATGAACATGAACATAAACACAAACTCTGTTGAGGACGAACCGGAGTCGGGATGTTCAGCTCCCGAAGCTGATTGTGAAGGTATAATAGACTGTGTGAAGAAATCACTGACCCCTCACAATTGAAAACTACTACTGACATGTGTAAGCAGTTGTATACAAACAATGTTCAGTTTGAAAGTCATAGGATTGTTATTCTTTTTCTTTTTTTTTTCAAGAAAATAATCACAGAATGAAAAAGATGTGTCACTGAGGTCCAAATGTAAGGACTAATAGCAATCAAAGCAACAACAACTTGGTGTATTATTCACTGTACATATGTATAATTATATGTATATATACACACACACCTACATGAACAAGTACTTGATGACATTTTCTTATTGAGTTGTTGGGATGAGGTGGTATTGTAGTACAGTTGTCACCGGCAGTTGGAGTTGGGTGCATGGCGCTGTGGCATACGGATAAAAGAAACAAACCGTAATATGCCAACTCAAATGGAGTGGTTAGTGGCTTGTTTATATCTATCAAAGACATATAAACTATATATATATATATATTAAAATATTTTACTATATGATCTCAATATATTTGAAATCTTGAGCGTTAAGCGTTATGGATTTTACTTTTTTTGGTTGTTGTTTTGTTTTTTTTTTATTCTTAGTGTATTGTATTTGTTTTTTTTTAATAAATCAGTAGTTTATCTATTTTATTTAAAATATATATGTATATATATTAAAATTCTCAAAATTTGTAGTTACTCAATAATTCATTCCGTGTAGAATTCTGTATAGAATTGGGTAATATTTTATTTATTTATTTTGTTAGAGAAATAAATCATTTAATAACATAATGATAGCCATGCAGTTAATTAAGATATTTATAATAATAATAATAATAACCCTTTCTTGGTATATCGACCTGTTACTTTTGGTGAGGAAGGGAATGTGACCCATTTGGAGACGTTTGTTTCCTTTTGTACAAAATAACATATATATATATATATATAGAGCAGGTCAAAATCAAATTTAATTTTTTAAAAAATAATATATAATTTGCTTTCATTTTCTCTCTGTTCTCACTTGAAAAATAGTGGCAGGGAAAAGAAATTTTTCTTTTTTTTAAAAAATAATATTAATAATTTGTCTGATATGTTATATTCCAATCTTTAAATAATTTATGAGGAAAAAAAAAAACTCAACCATTTAACCTCAGATTGGAGATGATCAATTTAATTTGTTTAATTTTTTAAAACATGGACACACTCACACCATAAACACAAGCAAAAATAAATTTGCATTCTCAACAATAATTACTCACAAAAAAATATTTTTAGTCTTTTTGTCCTTGTTAGGCTTAAGGTCAGGAACTCTGGAAAACTTTAGCAACATTAAGAAGCAGGGCCCAGTAGTCCAATCATGCACTACAATAGGCCAAAACTATAAATTACACAAAGACCAGTTCATTCCACTCAAAATAAATAAATAAATAAACAAGAGCAGTTGCAAGGTTGTAAACCATTTTTTTTTTTTTAATAATTATCCAACCATAACCAAGAATAAGTCCCTGACTTGATCTCTCCCAATCTTTATAAACAAACCAGAAATACACCACATTTGCACTGGTGCCCTTTACAAACTCTCTTAGCTAATTAATTAATTCAATTTAATATGTAAACAAGGGATATACCAAGTATATTTATGTATACATAATTTTTTGACAAATGACAACAAAGCGCTCCCTCTAGAGATAGTCGAGGGACGTATACGTGAGCAGACTGCCACCGAACAATCTGACTCACCTTTCAATGAAAAGCGAGATTCGAAACCCTACGATTTTTCCCGAAAACAAAAGCTTTTACATAAAAAAATCACGCTGACATTGACATAATTTATCGAGACCAAATAAAACATTCATTTATATATCACCGATTTTTACCCATAAACACTAAATTAGTTTTGACCAAAATATTGAAAATTCTCGGACTATATGTTTTTTTATTTATAAAAAAATTTAAACTCAAAACCAACCATTTATTTAAGCGATCTAAAACTCTACTGTTTGGTCTCGATAATTATATGCATGTGTATATATGAATTAAATTTAAATTCAAATGAAAAATATTCATATTAAAATAAGTATATTTTCCATAATTTCCAACAACTTATTAAGCTAAAAAATTGAAAATTTACTATTTTTTCAAGAAATATATTCTCCTAAACTTTATTTAGAAATTACAAAACTTATTTCGAGGTCTATCAAACCCATAAATAATTATTTAAATTTTATAATATTTTTAAAAAAACCCTCCATTTTTTAATTGCATTCATATACCTGTATAATAATTAAATAACATTTAGAAATTTCAAACCTTTTAAGCGCTAAACTATTAAAAATATATATTATAAACCCCCCGCGAAGCAGCCTCTTCAATTTAAAATCCAAAAACCCAAAAACAAATTATAAAAACCAAGTAAATTTGCAAGCAAGCCCTTCACAAACTGAAAAATCACAACAAAAATTAAAAGTCCAGAGATAAACCCATTCCTTCATCCATCCCACACCATCAAAAACTCTAAAAAAAAATTAATAAAAAAAAGGGGAGAAAAAAAAAACCTGGAAATTCTCTAGAAAATATCAAGGATCTCAGCAATGGCGCGGTTGCAGAGAGGACACAACCCTCGATTCAGCCACAAATCTCGGCAACAAACCCTACAAAACGTATGCCCACAAGGTATGAACGCCGCCCCCTTCCGCCGCCCTAAGCACACACAGCACGCCTCATCCACCACCACCTCCTCCTCCTCCTCCTCCTTCTCCCCCTCCTCTAACAACCTCATCAACGAAACCCTCATCGGCGTGCTCACCCCCTCCTCCTCCTCTTCTCCCCACTCCCCTCTAAACTGTCTCTCCGCCGCCAACGCCGCCGCCAGATTCATCTCCTCCGCCGGCACCCGATCCTCCACTTCCACGATCGCTTCTTCACCTCTGACCTCGTTTTCTCTCTCGATCACCATCCGATCGGCCTCCGATCGTAACCCCCATGCCCCAGAACAACACCCCATCACACCCTTCAACCCTAATCTCTCCTTCAAGCTCCTCCACTTGCAGCTCCCTCTTCCCATTCTTCTCTCCGTCTCTATCTCTTCAATTACTCCTCGGTTTTCCATTCCCCATGAATTTACACTCTCTGGATAGCAAAACCAAGGATCAAGAGCTTCAATTCCGATTGAAATTGAAAAGCATTGAGGGATTGAAGTAGGGTTTTAGATCAATACCTGGAATTTGGGATCACTGTTTGGGATTTGAACGAGAACGCGAGGACGGACAGAGAGAAGAAGCGAGGCCGAGTTTGTTCGCGGGGGCCAGTGAGGATCTGCGGATTAAATATAAATATTTTTTTTGCATTTACACCCCCATCAAACACCATAATTATATAGTTTCATTTATTGTAAATTTTTTTTTATTATTTTTTATTTTTTTATTTTTACAAATAAATGATAAACACCATGATTTAAAAAAAATTATACATATATACAGACCAGACCTATAACCTCACCCGTGGAATCAATCCCTCACCAACTATGAAACTTCATCAGGGAGCCTAGTGTCAATTGACCTAAAGACCGTTGATATTTATTAGATTTATTAAATATATTATTTTTAAAAAATATAAAGTTATACAGATACTTTCACAAAACTATTTTTTTTTATATATATATATATATATATAGCATGACCCTTAAGTATAGGTTCTGCACTAAAACAATAAATTATTTTTTATAAAAATATAGTTTTTGTAATTTTTTTAAATATTTTGAAATATTTATTCTTTTGAAAATTAATTTGATGTATGAATATAATTATACCATAAAATATATTTATAATGTATAATATATAATTTATATTGTTAAATCTAAAATATTTAATATTACTACATTATAATATAAGAAATATTTTGCACCAATAACAAATTTGAGGGTTTATATAGTGTAAACTTTATTAATAAACTTTGATCAACATTATATATAACTTTACTAAAGTATATGTTTAAATTTCTTTTAATAAAAATAGACAAGCTACAACACTCAACCATATGGTTTTGTGAGAAAAAAAAATTTTCAGATTATTTTTTTCCCCCAATAATATATATAGAGAGAATACATCAACTTTGAACATTGAGTTGGGGAAAAAATAATGATAAAAAGAGACAAAAAAATGAATATATAAAATGTCAAAAGCTTGTACTGAGTTCCGAAACAGATAGTTCGATGCTAATAAACATAATAATACTATTCATATATATAATGCATCATATATATATATATATATATATAAATAAACCTACTATTAATAGTATAGTATTTTATAAAATTATAGGTGGCTTTGTGAGAAATGGGTGGGGCCTGCGGCATTAGAATTATTAAAGATGGCGCCGCGGTGCCGGAGTGCACTACAAAGTCAAATCTGTGTGGGAGACCGCTGCCACGTGGACAATATCGATGCATGAAAAAATTGTTGGATGCGTCCAAACATGAACTGTTTTAACAGGTCGGATCTTTATTTTGAGATCCGATATGGATCCGATAACGTTTTGTTTTCATTGAACTAATTTCATAAATAAAAAAATAAAAAACTCAACCATGTCTCTAAAACAAGAACTTACGCTCAATTTCATTTTCACCAAAAAAAAAACTCATTAATTACCATTAATGGAGAAGGTTTTTTTGTTCAGTACTAGAACAAATGAAAATGGAAAAAGCATTATTATCATATTGCTTTATTTTTATTCATTTATTAACACCATACCTTTTCTTTTTTTTTTTAATTCTTGGTTATGTATTTATTTATTTGTAGTGTTCCCATTCACAAGGAATAAGAGTCGGCTGCTTTTAACCAATTATAAACAACCAAAATTAAGATGAAGACATACATTGGTATACACATGAGACAAGAACCATAAACAAAATAAGCTACCACTTTCTAGTACTGGAATTTTGGGAATTTTTTTATTTAAATCAATTGATTAATCCTTGAAGGGACCCTGAAAATGTTTCAAAATTTGGCATTTCATGAGCCAATGATCAATGCAACTGAAGATATATATGTCTTGTTTATTGGCTAAAAGTCACAAGAAATAAGAAATTAAAAAGGTGTGATTTGATGCACCAGATCAGACATTCACAATCCACATTCAAACAAGAAGAAAAAAAAAATAAACAAACAAAAGATGATGTTTCAACAATCAAGCATGCATCAGAGTCAAATGCCGGCAAAAGTATCTGTTTCCTCTTGAAATAAATTGGTGCAATTTTGTTCAAGAAAAATAATTTAAAGAAAAGGCTTACATTTTCATCTGCATTTTATTTGACATGTCGACAATTGAGCATCCTGTCATTGCCCGTATTATATCGATCTGCAGAAGGTAAAACGATGGGTGGAGGAGGGAGACAGGAATGACAAAAAAGCAGAAAAATCTTTCCATGAAATCGATCAAAAATTGAGCTTTGCGAGGTATCTATCAATTGCTGTGATCTTGTGGAGGCTCTGAATACGGTTCAGTGTGCGTCGGAGAAGTTTTTGCAGAGTGATCACCATCCACAGATTTATCCACATCCTGAGTTCCGTTACTGGTTCCAGATTGTTGGTCATTAAACCTCGAAGCTCTGGATGGCAGAGTTTCCACTGATGACCATGAAGTTTGTGGATTCCGTTCGGTATTAAACCCGGTCGAATATGCAGGAAGGTTGTAGTTATAGTATCCCATGAAGGGGTGATCGTATTTGCAAGCGGAACCATACTTGCAGCTTCCATATGTATTGTAAAATGTGCAGGCAGCCATACCCTTATAACCAAATAAGATAAAAGCCATCAGATAGTTATAGAATATCAGGAATGTAATAGAGAAAAAATAAATATGACAAGTAGTAGGATTTACTGGTCTAAGAGGGAGCCCATGGGGTCCAACAGTGTAATTTGCTAGTGAGATGTTTCTTTCTTTTGGGTGATTATACTTGCATGACGTCCCGTATTTACAGCTTCCAGTTTTCATGTAATATTGGCATTCAGGTTGATCAGGTCTTTCAGGGAAATATGGTTGGTTGCTTGAACCTGACTGCGAGTGTTGCTTGGAGTTCGACATCTGAAGTCCAAGAACATCAGTAGATGGTGCATGCCCTGCATTGCCCTGGATAATAAATAATAAACTGAGGCTTAGTTAATAACACATGAAAAGAGATTCCAGAACACATAAACTAAGAAGATACTGACAGATGTTTACTACAACAATGGTCTGTATTGAATGTGCAGCAGTGCCATATTTGATGCGTATAATACTTTTAAAGAAAGTATGTTTGCTATGATGCTCATAAAGGGAAAGCATCTGAGCAAAGGTACCCTGATAGCCCATCAATAACACTTCAAAGTGCCATAAGACTTGAAACATCTTCCCAGAGTCATTTCAAATCTCACAGTAATAATTCTAACAAAATAGATACCCTTTACCAATGCATAGAATACATTATTGTGATTTTGTTCAACTAGAAGTTAAATGCCCAAAAGGATTATCCTACATATGGACAGTTTCTAAAATAGCTGCATGTCATTCCAGGATGTGCAGTCATGTCATTATTCAACATTATTGAATGTTCTGTTGGATATCCCAGTATACATAAACAGTAAGTGCATATATGGTGTACTGGTAACACTGCTTAGTGTATGTACAAACTGATAGTTCCAGAGGGGCTCAAGAAATAAATGAAATCATCAATAAAATGAAGTTCAAAACCAATCTATATTAAAAGCATTTTTGATGAATCCTTATTTGTTAAGACTTTCCAAAATCATGTCATCTTTTGTGTGTGCCTTGCATCTATGGATACAATAACAATGGATATGATATCAATAATGCTAAAGGCTCAGCATCTTATGTTTCCTTCAGTTACAGAGATGCTCACCTAACTGCATCAATACTAATCTATAAAAATGTTTGTGCCCACATATTCTGCAATCTCACGTAATGATGGCATTGACCTATGGTTAAAAAGAGTTCATAGGCAACTAGACAGGATAATCAACTGATGGTTGACATTGATAATGCAAATAAAAGGATAGGTCAGCTCTCCCGCAACCCCATATAGAAACAAATATTTAGTCACCTAAACCACAGGTCAGGACATCAAATATGTTCCAAGAGTACCGGTAAAATCAATCAGTTACATTTAATAAAAGCATTACTGTAGTAATTCATAAATCATGGAGAGCTAATCATGATAAAGAGAACCGCAAGATTACACCAAAAAGACAAAATAAGAAGCCCCTGCTAATCAGTTAAAATCCAGGCAGGTAGCCCATTATTCCAAAGATATGATTTAATTGGCACTAGCTTGAAAATTGTAATAACCACTTTGTTGTGGGTTTCTAACATGTTTGTACACATTTAGAACAAATTTCATTTTACCAATTCATCATGCAAATTAATAAATGAGAAGTCAAAGCATTTAATTCAAACTGTAAATGAGGATCTGTTGAAATTCAATATTATATTTAGATATTTATACAAATAAACTAAAATGAAATATAAACCGGAGATGTAACTAAAAGATTACAGCAAAGGATGCGGGCCCTGCAGGATAGCCATTTCTGAGATCATTCTGTATCTCATGGTATAGCAAACCAACTGTTCGAGCAAAGATCAAACATGGTAAGTACTGATTTGGAAAATCAAAGAAATTTAACATCATTAAGCATAGCAAATTAACTAGATTCAATTCAAGAAATCAGATTGATAAAGTTCCAAGGAAAATGAAATAATAATCACATTTTAAAAATTTCCTATTTGAGTCATGAAGATTAATTGCTAACCACATATGTGCTCCAACCATGTTGCAGATGAATAGCGCCTTGGGAAGGTGGAATTGTGACAGGCATGTATGCAGGGAGGCCTTGCATGTTATTAGATACATAAGGTGGCCTTGATAAAGTCCATGCTGAAAGTCCACCTAATAATGGTAGACTTGTTGGAGTTGCCATAGATGATCCTGTGAATCCATAGGAAGAGGATCCAGTTGTAGGATAGATGGCTCCAACAGGAGCCGCAGGTTGGGGATGATGAAATTTGCAAGCCATTCCAAACTTGCAAGACCCAGTTCTCATGTAATATGGACATGATTTTTCATCCTGACAAACACAATATAGTCTTTTATGAGACAATCATATTATCCTTTTCAAACTGAGAGCATTGGATTTACTACGACAAGTAAACAAGATCATGAGATTGAAATTATAGCCAAAACAAGTGGTACAGGCACCTGACGCATTGGAAGGCCATAAATATTCAGCAACACTGGCCGAGAATCATGCTTGTCTCGCGGATGATGATATTTACATGTTGGTCCATATTTGCAAGTACCGGTCTTAAGGAAATACTGCAACAATGGCATGAGAGCAGATCAGAGTTTACTATTCCTGGAAAGCTTCCCGGAGAGAAAAAAAAAAATCATTCTAGATGCACTTAGTATGAAGTGTGTAAAAGATGATTATTTGCATCTCTCAAGTCAATCCATAATTACTATTATATTACCTCAGGTAGCAGCAACCCAGACCTGAAATGGATGATGTTTCAAGTATAAGAATAATAAAAGGTTCAAGTGAAATAAAGCCAATGGAGGCACTCATAAGATGGGTTACCTAGTTTACAACCTGAATGTGTAAGATAAGAAATGGCACATTCAGAAATGGTTGTCCTGGTACAACATGGAATTGGAAGAAGAAGACATTGGAGACTACTCTATGGAGAGAAGGATTTTGATACAGTAGGATGTCAAGGAAAGTACTGACAATTTTATTAATGCTAAAAGCTGCATGAGAAGCAACTCAAATTTTTAACCAGCTAATAATTCCATCTTGGAAGTACAAAATTCAATTCATCACCGCAAATTCATCATGTACAAATCTCATAAATCATTCTACTTTAACTTCTAGAAAATTGTATAACTCCAAAGGTGTTGATGTTGAGACACCACAATAAAGGTCAAAAATTAATTAACTCTACCGTAAACAAGAAAAAGGTCATTCACTCGCCGCTATGGAAAGGAATTGTTTACATTTAATACGATTTTTATTCAAAGTCTCCGGCTTTTCCTTTCTTTGTAAAACTAGTAGTGTGATACACCAAGTAGGCCTTAATTAGCAACACTTTCAATCTCCGGAAAAATTTCTCACCACAATCAAATTAATGAATCTCAAGCTCACATAATTTTTGGAAAAAATGAAACACAAAGACATTCCAAACAAATAAACAAAACAAAATAACCAGGATAGAAGGGGAAAAAAAAGATTTACCTGACAATCAGGCTGACCAGTTCTCTCCGGAAGCTCACCGGTGTACTGAGTTCCCTGTGAAAACCAAGACATCTCATTTACCAACAGTGAGACAACATTAACCAAATGCTATTCATCAAGCTTCCCAAATGCACAACGGATTCCAAAAAACCAACAACGAAGCTCACCAGGCCAATGTGAGTAGGATGATTATACCGGCAATTATTCCCATATCCACAAAGCCCAGTCCTCAGATAATACATGCAATCCGGCTCGCCGGGACGATCAGGGTATGGACTCCCATGCGCATCATCAACACCATCAGGATTCTCCTCCAAATTCAACCTCCTCATCGCCTCTGCACACCAAACCCATCAAATCCAACAAACATCAAACAAATCAAAAACCAAAAACCCGATCCAATCGCGTCCCAGTACCCTCGACGGCGTCAGGCGATGATGACGCTACATTGTCCGGCATCGAATCAGGGCAAAACCAGATCGAAATCGAGGGGAAAAAACCAGCACAAACCTCGATCGGCCCAAGAAATCTCAACGAAAAAAAATTGGGGAAAATTTTTCTTGAGGAAAAAGGAGGGTTCTTGATTTTATTTTTTATTTTTTCTTTTCTCTCCGTTCAAACGAGAAGGAAAAGGGATTGAATAAAGATGGGAAGGGGCGTTGTGGGCTTTCGGGAATTATAATTATAAAAAAACACGAGAAAATGTTATTTTGATAAATTTCAGGGGGGTTTCTGCGAAAAGAAAACGAGGGATGTGCCGCCGTAATCGCGCGCGAAAGCGAGCCAGGGGTGGCGCGAGCGTGACGTCATCAAGAGGGAGTCATGGGCCATGGGCCCCACGGGCTCATGAAGCCCACGCGGTCACCCGATTCGCCCCCTTTAACGCAGTTGTGGGCCCATTTTTGGCGGTGGTGGGAGCCCACGTTTCGGGGGTGGTGTCTTTACGAACAAGGCCCGATTATTCTCATCGACGGTGGATTTGATCCCCGGTGTTCTGCTGGTCTGATCCTGACCGTTGGTTTTGATGATGTTAATCTTCTTTATTTTTTTTTTTTTTTTATTTATTTTATTTTTTGTTAATAAGCCCCTCTGGTTTATTTTATTTATTTATTTATTTATTATGATGGCATTCTCACCGGCGGAGGATTTGGTCACTATGTTTTTCTGGGGTGATCTTGACCGTTTATTTTATAATGGTCTTTTTTTTTTTGCAAATTGCCAAATACATCCTTTGATTTATTTTAATTATTTAATTATAATAACATCCGTGTCAGCGGTGGATTGGTTTTCGATGTTTCGCTGGGTTGATCTTGGCCGTTGGTTTTGATGATGGTGTTTTTTTCTTAGCTGCCCCCGGTGTTTTATTTTATTTATATTTTAAATTTTGGGAATTTTGGTTTTTGCTGTCTCGTGCAAATACCCCCTTGGTTTGGTTGCTATTTATATATCTGGTTAGAAATTTTAAGTTTAATACTCTTTTGACCGGTGGATTGGCTTCGGATGTCCTTATCCTTCGATCTAAACCGTTCATATAATGACGCGTTTTTTTGTTTTTACAAGTACACCCCTGATTTTCTTTTTACTTTACAAATAATTGAATATTAATTTTCTTTTTTTACAGAGGTTAATTATCATATTGTCACCACCCGTGAATTCCCTAGCGATGATCAGCGCGTTCGATCTCGACCGTTCATTTGATGAAGGATTTTTTTTTTAAATTACCCCCTTGATTTTTAACCTATTTACAAATCAATAAATTTTTAGATGATTTGATTTTTAAGATTGTCTCCGGATGCGCCTCCAATTCAATCGAGGCCGTTCATTTCATGATGTGTTTCTTTTGCGCAAATACACCCTTGTTTTTTGCCCTATTTATAAATCTCTGATGTTTTTTTTATAAAAATTATAAATTTCAGATATTTAGTTGTGAATGCACTTTTCTAATGAGATTTCATGCTTTGCGTGACTTAAGCGCTAAAGGGCTATTTTTACAAAAAACCCCCTTGATTTATCCTATATTTAAAAATTCCTCCAAATATTAGATTTTGGAAATTTTCATGTTCTTAACTCACTGAGTTTTAACAATATATGATTTTTCAAATTCTTTTTAATGTCAAATAACAACATTAAAAAAATAAAAAAATAAGAAGTTTGATAAATATCTAGTATAAGATATAAATAGGAAAAAGATGAAGGGGGTATATGTAAAAACAACATTAGGCATTAAATAACGATGTCACATGTTGGGGTTTAGTCTCACATGTGGGGCCACTAACTTTGTACGTATTAGGGTGCATTTAAACATGGGTCCCACCTCACACTCACTAGTGTTGTACCATAAAATTAAAAATAATATTAATTAATTAAATTAAAATAAGACAAATAAATAAATAAATAAATAAATAAAAAGGCAAAGAAAAAGTGGAACTAATTGGTTTTGACCACCATTAACTGATAACTCCCACCCACTCTAATGTCACATCATTAATTATCTTTTGAATTTTTTTTTCATCCTCTATTTATTTATTTATTTATTTTTAAAATTTTATTTATTTATTTTTTTAATTTTATTTACTAAAATAATTTAACACTTGTTATTTTTGTAAAAAAAATAAAATAATTTATCATGAAAAAAAATAATTTTTTAGGTTTTTTATATATTGTGATTTATCTAAGAAAATAATTAAAATAACGTATAAAAATTTCCAAATTTTATTTTTAATGTTTTATTAATGACAAACACAATAAACTTATATTTCTTCAGTTATTGAAATTAATTTTTAATTCAACTTCAAAAATTTTAAATAAGTGGGAAAATTTATATAATTATAATAAAATTAAATGCGTCTATATATATATATATATATATATATGAAGAAAAACTAGATAGATTCAATGGATAGTTGGGGTATAAAGAGCAGTCTATTAATTAAAATAAAATTTAATTGGGAAATTATTTTTTTATTATTATATATATTTGCTATTATTAAATTATTAAAGAAATGTTTTGTTATGCAAGTACGGAAGTTGTTATGCAAACATTAGAATGGCATTTAATGTTGGTTGATGTGTCCCATGGTGTATGGATGTTTAAAAGAAATAAAATAAAATAAAATAAAAAAATAGATGTGTCTTTTTCAAATATCTACCAAATATTAATACTAATATACATATATATATATATATAGATAATTATGTTATAAATAAAAGTGAATTACAATTAAAAAGAAAATGATTGATAGTACTATTTATTTCTAGAAGCAAATAAGTTGGTTGTTAACAATTGCAAGAATATGCTTTTTTTTTTCTTTTAATAAAGATATATTGGTTTACTCATAAAAATTAATAGGATTAAATTATGTAGAAAAAAATTAAATATGGATTGTTAGTTCCGCCAGTGTGGTTTGTGGTTTAGAGAACACTCAAACACTCATTGAAAAACTCACATAAACCAAATAAAAAGGAGGCACACGAAATTGGTAACCTAATTTGGCGTCCACTCGCCTACATTTGGGGGGTCAAACCCGAAAATAAATAATCCACTAAAAGAGGTGAAAATAAAATGAGTACAAATACTTTGTCACTCACACTCATAAATAAAGATCACTACCCTTTCTAGATTGTCTAGTGCCCACACTTTCTCTAACTCCGGTGCTAAACTCAATTTCAGAGCAAGTAGCTTATATAGATGTCTCAATGTCCCAAATATAGTCCATACCTCTTTTAGAATCTCCGTGGCTACTAATTTTAGAAATTTCCAAAATTAGCTATTACAACTTATGTTGTAACTCAACTTGCAACATGCCCCTGACAACTACTGACAACTAGCTTACCTCCTCAGTTCCTCACCACGCAGTCTCCTCGCAAGGGGTACACGACTTTGTGCGTCTTCATGAAACTTTCCAAACTTGATCTTCAATTCATCCAAGTTTGGCCTTCAAATTTTCCCAAGAATAGGTTTTCAATCAATCATGGCAATCATAATAACAATAGGTATGTCTTCAATCATACTTATTAAGGTTCTTCAAATCATATCTTCAATAGCCTTCAATTATACCATTGATAGGTATTTTCTCAATTAAGCTTCATCCATATTTAATCTCCAATCAAATCTCTCTAAATATGGTCTTGATAAAATCTTGCCTTTAAGTTGTAACACATACCAAGATCTCCCAAGATATTTGTCTCCAAGCCAAAGACTCTTTGACCATGTCATCAATTATGCCATCGTCACAATGGTTGCCACATCACCTTGACTTGGTGCCAAATCAAGCCAATTAAAGTGCTTTTGCACTGACATGGATCATGAGCATTACCAATAATTTCTATCATATTTTTTAGATGTTAACCTATTCTTTTAGCTTACATATAGTCAATTTAACTTAGGTATGTTATAGAAATTAAATAATATTTTTCTAAAATAAAATAAATGATCATACATACTACGAACGATCTCTTGATTTATTAATATCGGATCTCTTACGTTTGATGTTCATTTCAAAAAGACCCAAAAATTGATCGCCAAAGCCGAAGCAAGGGTAAAGGCACATGTACTTGTAAACTTATATGTCTCTAATTTTTTTTAAATAAGAGACACTTGTCGCCTATTTATAATATTTTAAAAAAAATAATCAAATATATTATAATCAAGAAACTTTGTAAAGATATAAATTCCAAATAAAATAAAATAAAAACCGAACCCTACAAACAAATGGTTATTAAGTGTGTAGATATATAAATATATAATAAGAAAGAAGAACTAGTGAATTGAAGAAGTGAATAATAAAAATTTTCCTTAGTGTTTGGACAAGGGAACAAAGACAATATGATTTAAAAAAATTCTGAGAATATCTTAAAAGTCCTTCAAAGTATCACTTATTCACATAGTGTTCAGATTAAATTTGGGTATTCGCAATAAATTTTTTTTTTCTGACAATTTAATTTTTAGTCGTTCTGTCATAAAAATAGTTGCCATTGACAGAAATGATCCTCAGGTTTTTAAGCGAAAACACATAATATTAAACGGAAAAATCAAAAAAATAAATATTAAACGAAAAAGTACCATATATATTAAGTGAAAATTTATGTAGTTAAACATAAACATATAATCTTAAACGAAAACTATACATATTAAACGAGAAGTATATGTTGTAAGATAAAATAAACTGATAGAGTGAGTTGAAGTAACTGAAAAGAGGTTGTCAAAAAAAAAAAATGGTATGGTTGAAAAATTAAATTGTCGGAGGGTTTGTCTGAGAAGTTTTGAAACTTTCACGTATAATTATTTTAATAAAAAAGTTGTTCTAAAGAAAACCAAGTCCTTTTATTTTTATTAATGGTTTTTTTTTTGTTGAGTCTTGTGTGCTCGTACTTCTCTATCTCAAAACATTCAACCAAACAATTTTGTTGACTATGATAATTGATATCCATTAGTGTGCTTCACCATTATTCCCCATGTGCAATGTGTCATTTATTATTATTATTATTATTATTATTATTATTATTTGTTAAAAAACACCAAAAAGCTCGTTTCATCTTTGTGAAAATCTTGAATCCATCTTCTATTTTCTGTATTTTCAACATACTCTTACTTTTCAAAAGTTTGATTTTTAGTCTGCTAGGGTTTTAATAGGGTTCATGAAAAGATATCAAAGGGTCTATTTAGGAAAAATGCATAGTTTCAGGGATTGCTATGTAATTTTCCCTGTATGTATTCAAAATAAAAAATAAAATCAAAATATGTCCTCCATTTTGAAATATAAATTGTTTTGAGAAAAAATAATTATTGTTTTATAATATCAATGCAATAGTTATTTGTTTTATTTAAATTTTATCTTTTTCAAATTTTTTTAAATACATAAATGAATAAAGTCATATTCATAGTCCCAAAAAAAAATATATAGTTATTAAATTTTATAAAAATTAATATTATTGTTAATTTTTGTATAATATTTTTAAACAATTTATATTATAAAACGGAGAAAGTATATTAAAAAAAGATAATATATATAATTATAAATATTTAAAAAAAAAGGGAAAAGAAGTCAAGAGAAACATAATAAAATTTGAAACTTGAAGGAAATGGTGGTAAGTGGTAACCAAATGATGGTTGATGGTTGTGCCCTTTATTTTTTTGCTGCTATTGATTTGACCACACAATTCTTGTTCTTGTTCTTGTTCCTTGACTTTTCTCAAACAAGTGAATCAAATTGCCAATTTATTCAGTGGGCACTGAATCAACTTGGAATAATTTTATAAATAATTATTTCACATTTATATCAAGTAATTAGTACAATAAAAGATTTCTCACTTTGAAAGATACCAGAATCCATATCCCGCTAATCATAGTGATGGTACCGGTTATAAAACAGGAGTAGATAGATCGAGAACAGACATAGTGGTAGAAATAGATCACCCAATGAGAATGCATTGGCTGGATAATCAATTCATGTCATGTACATATGGCCTCATTGAATTGTGATCGCTGTAATTTTTATAAAAAAAATTAATTGGTATATAAAATTAAATATTTATAAGATTTTTTTTACATACCCATTAAAAATAGGAAGTTGTTTATATACACATGTAAAACTGATATTTACTTATATAAATTGCATAAAATTATTTTTATTTATTCATTTAGCTCTTATAAAGTTAAAAATTGTTTAGGTATATAAATAAAATTGTTATATAAAACTATATAAGAAAATGTACATATTTATGTAAATAATTTCCTCTATTTATAATTAGAATCATTTGGCACCAATGTACCAATGGTTTACATTTGTTAATTCGCTAATATTTTATTGGAGTTTAATTAATGTATACTTTTAATTAATTGAATTTTATATAATAAGACAAGTACCTTAGTTCCAATGGGAATCTAAAACAGAAAAGCATTCTTTTTTCTACACCTTTAACCTTACCTATAAAATAATATTAATTTTGTGGGCTCATTTGGAAATAAATTATCAAAATAACAAAAGCTAATAAGCTACCAACCTTTTCTATTATTTCTTAGTGCAAATAAAATTACTTTAAACTTTGGATTTATTATTATAAATATAATAAATTTATTTTTTATAAAAATATTAAATATAAAAATACATCAGTTACAATGATTTAAAGAATATAATGAACAATGTTAATGTATAATATTAAGCCTGAATATATAATATTACTACATCACATCAATTCATTATTTTATCATTTGATATTTTTTTTTACCAACTAATAAATTGAAAATTTAAGAGAGAGTAGTGGATAAAAAAAATAAATTAAAATGCATATGCAAAATAATAAATAAATATTACACATTATCATCATAAATAATGAATACTTTTGTATTATTTTAATTTTGAGAAGAATGAATGAGGAAGGGTTTGTCTTAAAATTCATTGACTTTTCAACAAAACCAGTACCTTTGAGTGGCTAACAATGTTGTCAGGTCACATCAAAAAACCAAACTCTGTAGATTTTGACCAAAATGTCCAAATAATGAAAAGTTATACTAACCATTTTACACTTCAAAGACTTTCATTGGGAAGTCTCCAATTAATAAATAAATAAATAAAAACCATTAAGTATAACACAGACAAAAAAATCAAACATATTAAAACCATAATAATAATAATAAAACATGTTTTTTTAATTTCTCATATGTATAACATTATATATATATATGCACATGATTCAAAATATTGAAAAAATATTATATTATGGACTTATCTAACTTATAGTACACTAAAGACATAGTAAATAAAATAATCATTGGATTAAATAACAAGTTGATAAAAACCAATATATATATATATATATATATATATCAATAAATTAAGAACCATAGAAAATATTATTTCTTTACCGACACAGGTCAAATTAGTCGAACCAAATAAATACCGTGCCGAGAGGTCAAAATAACCAAACCAAATAAATACCATACCATGTTGAAGAAAATATTATTTCTCTACCGACAGAGGTCAAATTAGTCGAACCAAATAAATACCGTGCCGAGAGGTCAAATTAGCCGAACCAAATAAATACCATACCGTGTCTCTTGGCACGCATGTTTACTTAGTAAAAGTTTCCTAAGGCTAAGTATTTCACCATGTTCAACCTTTTCTTGGTCACTTTGGCATTACAATTAGCACGAGGAAAACAAAACCATGACTAAGGCTTCAGGTAAAGTCATCTAACCAGTCCCTTTTGAATTCAAAAAATCATCTAAGAAAGTATCTGCTTCTTCAGATACTCTTCTTTTCACACCATAAAAAGGAACAACGAAAAATTCGTGCTCAAAAATAGTCCGACAACTTCGAAGCAACATAATAGTAATTTAAGTATAAAGACGTTAACAGGACACTTGAGGTTTGCAACATGCTATTCATTTCACCGAAGGATTGTCATTGACTTACACATCATATAAACGGAATGCCTAAGGTTGAACGAGTGTTGGAAAAGTGCGGCATTGAATATGAATCTATGAATGTCTACTTTGGCATGGTTTGCAGAAAATTAATGGATGCCCTTCCTGCAAAACTAGAGATGTATTTTCATTACATATGCAGGGGCAGTAATGTTTTTTGTTGACAAATGAGAATGCACCAGAAACATGCCATGAAATTCAAGGAAAAAGTGAATATTGTGCACAACATTGTTAAGTTTTGAGTAAAATAGATGACTGAACATTGTCAAAGTTAGTGAATTTCTAATTGACTGCAGCAAAGGGTGTTGCACTTAAAAACCATGCCTACTTGTTCATTTCTCATTGTCGATAACCTAAATCACTAATTTGAAAAATATAACAATTTGATGATATAAAAACAAAACAGAAGGATCCAATTTCATACAACTCACTTAAAGCCAGGTAAGCCCTCAGACTGTTCTAAGATACCAGTATCACGAATCAAGCAACGAGTGTAATCGACAACTTGATTATAACCTTCTTCATTGACTCATATCAAATACCAATCAATTGTTTGACAAATGGACAGCATTCTTTGGAGATCACAATGATCGTATGGCATGTTTTAGGATATATTCAATCCCTTGAGGATCTCTAAACTCAACTTTTTACATAATATATTAAAGAAAAAGAGTTCCCTAACTTTGAAAGTTCTATCTAATGGTCTGCTTGAAATCTCCAAGGTTGCATTTAATTGGATATTAACTTGGTATTAAGACAGGATTATTCCCAGTTAATTATTAATAACCAAAAACCAAAACACATGAGAGTAACCACAGTAAGAATAACCCCATTAAGAGGTATTAAGAAGGATTAACCCCAATGCTAGTTTGATATCCATGTCTAGATTATTATCGTGTAGGGAGTCACGTATTTGACAAACTTAGAATTGGGTTTATTCAACAAACTCAGCAAAAATAACGTTTTACTCGCATCAGATAAACACCATCTATTAAACCCTGATCAACAATCTCTTTAAACTATTTATGTTTAATGCAAATCACCTTACACATACCGACATTCTCTTGACAATCATCTCCACTATCTACATCCTCTGTTAATATTCTGGTAAGGTTACTTTCTTTCTCATCTTTTTTTCCCTAATGAAATATAAGTATTTTAGTCATATTCTGGGTTTCTTTTTTTTATCAAATAGAAAGAACACAGATCTAAATCTCAAAAAAACACATAAAGCAAGGGCTTAAGCGGAAAAACACCCGTAATTTACATCATAATTTATAGCAACAAATTTTTTATTATATGGATAACATTTTAAATATTTGAAAGGGTTAAAAATAAATAAAGTTTAGCACATATTACTCTTGTTAATCTCTCATACACCCAAATAACAACACTCCTTAACAAAAGCACAGGCATTAAATTATTTTCTAAGGAAACTTTAAAAAGCCCTATGGACAATAGGATCCACCCAATCAAAACCCAATCAAGAAAGGGATAGATATGGACAACAAAAGTGGGAGTAATGGTAGTAGCACCAGTCAGCATGAAGATGATGTGCATTGTTGGACACTAAGCTTGAAGGCACAGACCTAAATTATTTTTTAAGTAGTATGAATCCAAAATCATTGCCTGCAGATCCAAATAAAGAATTATATGAACAGGCGTAATAATGGTGTATGTGGAACCATATTCTTTTCAAACAAGTTTGGTACCAATTGATTGAGAATCAGTTTAGCCTAAATCAAATCAAACCAATAGTTTCCCTGACAAAGACATAATAGCATTGTGCATAGTGTAGTATGCAGATTACTAATACCTATGATCTACAGGCAAAAGAAAAAAAAAATTCTTGCAATTTTCTACTCTTGTGCCAGTTTTAACTATTTCCTATCAAAGAAACAAAACACATATGATAACTTACATGTCATGTCATTTACCTTACTAAATCCTAGGCTAATCAAAGGCAGGAGTAGGTCTCTCAATGACTCTTGGAAATATCATCTTTGGCATCTATCCCTGAACTTGACCCTTCCACAGCAATCACCTCCGTTACTCACTTTTTTTTTTTGCCTTGTACCAGGCATTCCGATGGCTAGAATATAGGATTCAAAAGGTAGCAGCTATGAAGAGGATTATTAAGTGCAAATGGAATTGAAACAAAAGATCTTTTATGAAGTTCATCTTCTCTTTCTAGAGTCTAGACTTAAGATTCTTGCTTTCCATTCTTCTTCTTCTTCTCAAACAAATTACAAAGCCTTAGTTATTGAGCATACATGTCCACACTTATTGAAATGGCTCCCAACATCAGCACAAAATGTCCCACATATCAGAGCCAAAGACATGTAGACATGTTGGCTGGAATTATGAAATAAATCTGATTATTCCTAATTTACAACTGTCTATCCAGCTTTTTCACTCTGTTATAGTCCATTTACATAATAACATTTCATGTAAGAAGAACCATCAAGAACATAATTTGCATTCATAGAAACTTTCCAAAGAATAAACAGTTTGAGCATAAACAGAGTTTCAGAAGCAAACTGACTCAAAACAAAAAGTTAATTCATGCAAGTGAAACTTTTATAGAATTCACCATGAGGAATGATCTATCTCAACATCTAAACAGCACAAAACACATTCTATCACAATTATCTGATGTTCACATATAACACGGCTGTGTGGGTTTAAGACCTAATATAAGTGGTAACAGCTACTGCAATTACCAGAACAAGGTTTTGCTTGGGAAAAAGGATAAAATGATTGAAAACAGAAATGCATACAATCAGAACAAAAATCCATCATTTTTGTCAGGAAACGTTAAGTCGTCCTCGTGGTCTTCCACAAAATAATTTAGATTAAACAGTCAAAAAGTACACACCTGGCACATCTGAGTACCAACCTTCTCATTTTGGAAACAATTCATGACTGCAGCTGCCGGAGTTTAAGCAGCAACAATAGATAGAACTTTCAGACGGCAAGCCATTTGATCAATAGAAAATCATTCCATTCCCAAGCGCACATATATCATACATGTGCACATCCTCCAACACGAAGTTCATGGAAGCGCTGTTAGAATCAACTTTCCACCACAAGCTTATTTTCAAGCTTGGAATCTGTTTCAGAAGAATCCATTTTTAGATTCACAACATGAGCTTCATTGTTTTCCATGCCCATCAAATTGGATGAATGGTTTTTAAGAACCACAGAGATGTCGACTTCAGAAGCCCCAGCTAGCTTAAATCTTTCAACTGCTGTATCAAGAGTCTTCTTCCAATCTCCACACCCCAGCTTAAATTCAACCTGTGAGCGCTCAAAGAGCATGTTACCCCAAAACAGATGTATCTGAGATCTCATGACAGCAGCCTGTTCAGCTGCCTCTTCTGGTGATACTTCCTCCTGAACATCCACACCCACTGCATGCTTTCTCCTTTTCTTCAGTAATTCCTCCATTTTGCTAGTGCCAGGGCTTTTAAGCTCTGCAGTCCTCTGCGCTTCCACTTTCTCCCACATCTCAGTGGCAGCCTTCATTTTCTCCTCTGCGCTGTCAAAAAGCTGAATTGTGCCTGAAGAATCCCATGTTGTAAAGTCAACCTTATTAGCCAAGGCAAAGGACCACTGCAACTTTGCAGATTCAAAATGTTGCTGCCCTAATGCAAGTAAACCCTCATAAAAATCCGGCTTGATCCGAAGTGCTTCTTCATACTTCTGTCCTGCAAGCTCATACCTTTCCCGCACCCAATCATATGCGCCATGCAGCTGAGCTGCAATGGCATCTTTGGAGGTAGTCTCATCCAGAGGAATCCGTTTCCTCGCTGCGCACATGTGTACATTTCCCCAGTTGAAGAAAGCCAGTGCAGCAACCTCCTGGAATTTAGCAGCTGCCATCACAAAAAGAGCCTGGGCATCTTCACTGGTCACTGTCTCCTCAAGAGCCTCTGCACACAGCTCCATCCCCAGCTCATGCAAGTCCAAGTGCGCATCCGGGTCAATGCCAACCTGAGTGCGGAACAACTGAGCAAACTCAAACAACCAATCATCAATCTCAACTTCTTTGCACTCTGCATGATTGCACTCCTTCTTCCCAATCTTCTCCTTCACAACCTCTTCATCCATCTCTTTCTTAACACTATCAACATCACCAACTTCCAGTGCCTTACCATCCTCTGAAGGAGAATTCGATGATCCATCATCCACCTTAATCAAGCCCTCGTCCTCCACCAGCTTCTCCTCTTCTTCAGGCACTGCAGGTTCCTGCTCAGGACTCACCTCAACAATGTGCAGCCTTAACACCCGGAGCACATTACCCTCATCCACTTCAGCTCGAGAAACACCTTTTGCTCCTCCTCCTCCTCCTTCTTCAGAACCCATCCTATCAACAGATGATTCAGCCAATCTGAGCTCTGCAGTGCTGGTAATAGTAACAAGATCACCATCATCATCCTTGTACTTAATCAGAACATGCTTGGATGCTGGAAACCTAGTCATCACGATCTCTCTCAATGCCCGGAACCCGCAGTTTCACCGGCATCTGAGCAAGCCTTATATCATGGTCATAAACAAGCTTGAGAGGCCGCCATCTAGTGATCGGAGACAAACGCGAATCAGATGAAGAACTCTTCCCAAGAACCGGAGCAGCTTGGGGTTGCGGAGGAACCGATGGAGAGGGTGGTTTAGGAGCAGCTTGGGGTTGGGAAAGTCTACGCTCAAGGCCATTAGGGAGAGATTTGGAAACCGTGGTTGTGGGAGTGGGAGTGGGAGTGGAAGTGAGAGGGAGAGGATTTCTTAGTAGCGGGGCGGGTGGGGAGGCAGGGGCCAAGACCGGCGATGGGGGAGCCGACGGCGGAGGCGCCGAGGGCGGCGGGGGAGGGGTGGCTAAGAGAATCGTCAGGGCGAGGGGAGAGAACAGAGCGGATGCGGCGGGAGAGGTCGAGAGCGTCGGAATGGGAAGGATCGGAGGCGAGAAGAGCTTGGAGATCCTGAAGGGCGAGGTCGTTGCGGCCAAGAGCCTCCAGAGCGCGGGCACGCCGAAGGAGTGCACGGGGGAAGCGTGGCTGGGCCTGGAGAGCAAGGGAGCACTCGGCTGCGACGGCATCGTGGTCGACGGGACGCATTTGCATGAGGCACGCCGCGCGGTTGCTATGGAAGACGGCGCGCTCGGGGTGGGATCTGGGTAGGAGCTTGAGGCCGAGCTCGTAGTGGTGGAGAGCACCAGCGTAGTCCTTGGATTGGAAACGACGATTGCCTTCCTCCTTGAGCTCGAGGGCGCGCTTCATGAAGATGGAAGGATCGGTGACGGGGATACCATTGGGAGGAGGGGAAGGAGAGGGATCGGTGGAGGAGGCGGTGGCGGCGGAGGAAGGATTGGAGAGTTTCTTCTTCTTGGCACCGGATTTCCCCATCGGAGACGGTGGGGGAGGAGGTGGCGGCGGCGGAGGAGGAGGAGAAAGGGGATTGAGATTCTAGAGTTTTCTCTCTGGTTTGAAAGGGTGACGAAGAAAGGCGTCATTTTTATCCGCCAAATGTTAGGCCGGAGAACGAACCGGTCGGTTCGGTTCGGATTGAACCGAGATGTTTGGTTCGTTTTTTTGGTTAAGGGTTTTTTTACTTGTCAGCCCCTGAAAAATAGCCATATTATTTTTTCAAATATTTTTTATTGCCCTCTTTTTTTGTCACTAACCCTTGGGAAGTTTAAAAAAAAAAATATATGAAGAATTTGAAAAAAAAATTTATATTTAGTCCAATAGAAAAATATCGAGAGATAATTTTTTTTTTGTTTGGTTGGAAAGAGGAGTAGGAGGAGTGAGAAGAGATGTAATGTATATTTTACTAATTTATCTTTTTATATAAAATTGATCATAATAATTTTTTAATACGTATCTAAATATACAAACTTTGTTAATATTAATATTAATATTATTAATAATATTATTTGTATAATAATATTATTATTATACAAATATTATTATTATTTTAAACTAATATTATAATTATTCAATTTTTCATGTTTATTTATCTTTTTATACTATTATTATTATTATTATTATCCAAAAAAAATATTATAATTAATCTTCAATTGACACATTAAAAAATTAAGAAAAAAATAATATGAATAATGAAACTAGATTTTAAAAAGATATTACGGTAATTTCTCAAATTGATTAAGGATAATTTGGTTTTCATAAATGTTAAGAAATAAAAAAGTAAAATATAAGGTTTTTAATAAGTAAAGAATATAATGGGGATTATTGAAATAACTGAAGGGCAGTATTGGTAAAATGTGAATCGAATCTAAAATCTCACTTTGTAACACAATGCATCACATACTTTTATAACCAAAAAAGGATAATTGTTTTTTATCTAGTTTCATGTATAAGAGTACATAAAAAATCAATAAAAATTCAATTAATGTGGAGATGCTAATAGATTGGCAGGATAACATGAATTATATAGGCCCAAAGTCAACAATTGTGGCTTATCTTCATCCAAAAGTAGAACTTGTACACATGAATTCAAATAAAAATAAAATTACAATCAATCAAATATATCCAAAAGGACTGGATTTTCAAATATGCTTAATTGATTTCTTATCAAAAGAGTACTAACCTACAGACATGTCGATTAATCATCCTAATTGGGTAGGTGACACGTCCGAATATGCGTGTAAACCGCAAGTGCACAGGTGTCGAAGTAATAATTACCCCGGTGAGTGGGTAGTCGAATCCACAGGGAATGAAAGTATTAGTATTAACTAATTCTTAGTTATCTAGTCGAAATCAATAAATGTGATGAAATGAACTAATTGCAAGGGAATTAATAAGCAAGCAAACAGGCAAGAAAAACAAGTAAAGGAGATCTCAATCAATAAAGATAAGGTACCCGGATAATGCTCCCCTTAGGATCTAACATGGAGCTCAAGATTCACTAAATGTTTCTAAACCGAGTCTAATGAGTCGAGGTAATCCAAGAACAACCGGCCCTTGCCTCCAAGCAACCAGTACTAGTCCCCGTCAAGGTCCCGGCGGAGAAATCGCTCAATCTCAACATCTCACACCCCATATGACCGCAATACGCTCTAGGGACACCTAAGAGTGAAACCGATTCCTAAAGATAGATCCAACCCTAATTCCCGGCGAAGGATCCCTAACCCCCTACAAGGTCCCGGCGGAGAAATCTCTCAATCTCACTCCTCACACCAAATATGGTTGCATAGAGTTTAGGGAATACGGAGATAGGAAACACTCAATCGGAAGGGAAAGGGGACACTCCACTACCTCATGACTCACCCTCTCAACCCTCTTTAACCTTGAAGCTCTAACTCTAATGGAGACATCTCTCTCATCAAAGTAACAAATCATCAAATCCAATCAACCACAAGGATTAATTAAACAAACAAGCAATGGGAATACAAGATTAAAACTCAAATCAACTCGGATTTAATAGAAACATAAAGCAAATCATTACAAAAACATAGATCCTAGGGTTCACATGCCCAAATACCTACTAGGGTTTAGCCCTCCATGGAGCAAGTTACAAAACAATGATGAATACAATGAAAAGCAATGAAAACCATAAAGTAAAGCCCCCTTAAATTCGTGATGATGGCCTTGATGGGTCACCCAACGTCTTGAAGAATCCTTCTCCGAAGCTAGGTCGCCGAAGGCTCCCTCTATGCTATGACGGAGAGAAGATCGATCAAAGTTGGTGATGGACGCCCCCCCAATATCGCCAAAGACCTTCTCCAAAACCCTAGCCGCCTTGCCTTCAAAGTGCTCGCCAAAACCCTCGCCAAAAAGTCCGTCAAGAATAGGGCAAACGGCCTATTTAAAGCCCAAAACCGCACTGTCACGTGCCCCCACGCGCCCATGTGGATTTTCCACGCGCCCATGCGGGCTGCAGGAATTTCCATGCGGGCGCATAAACAGTAATTTTGCTACAGTATTTTGTTACCTTTTTACTCTTCGAGGCATTCACCACCTATCTTTGCTACAGTGTTTTGCTACATAACTCCCAACATTGTGTCTTTATAGCCTATCTTTGCTTCTTTTTAACTCTTCAAGGCATTCACCACCTATATGCATAAAAGAACACCAAATACACAATATGAGACATAAACCATGGTAAAAAATGATGCTCAATGCATGTAAAACATATATAAAAATATGTCTACTCAAGCATTTATCAGTAGGTCCAAGTATCTTCTCTCCAGCACGTGCCTTTCAGCTTCATACTCAATCAAAACCAAGGGTCACTGTGTATCAGTGCATGCAATGGTGCCATAAGGCTTACTTTGGTTGTGAAACCAAAATATACAAATAAATCAAAACCAATCCTCACTCCAAATGACAAATAAATCAAAACAATCCTAAATCCAAATGAGGTGACACATCTATCCCTCAGTGCATGTAATGGTCCTATAAGACATATTTTGGTTATACATAATAATATATATATATCTATACACACTTTTACCTAATCATAAAGGCTAGCATTTTGCTAAAGCAAATTGCGCAGACACCATATGGACTTGCCCGCAACTGAATAATAATGAATTTGTATAATAGGTTCAATAACAGAATGAACATCCAATAGAGCAAGGAAATTATTAATTCTCAAGATTTAACATTAGTGATATTGGTTAGTATTGACTGTATTAGCATCTATCGAAGCTCATATTGAAACAAAAATAAGACTCCAATATGAAGTTGATATTAGTGCAGTACGAAAATGAGCTTTCGGGTAAGTTTTTATCACATTATAATAATCATCACATGCAGATATGTTTTTTGATCAATAAAAACTACAATAAAAGACAATCATATCCACAACCACAATAAGAACATATAGTTAACAGATTGGAAAACCAAGGAAACCAAAACAAAAAAATCAACACCATTATGAGAATAAACAAACCAAAAAGCTCAAACCGAATTGACCAAAATGGAAACAAACATCATTAGATCTATCCAAAGACCAAAGCAAGTATCCTCAGCAAATCAAAATCAAACTGGTAAGCCAAATTTTCAAAAGCTCAAGCAGACATGTTTATCAAAAACGAAGAGAAACAAAGAGAGAGAGAGGAAGATGTTTCCAATACCTGAACAACCTCAACAACGGTCTTTGTAATGGTGACAGCAACACGTCTGGGAATGAACTTCATATTGTACCAGGGTGATAAGAAATAAAAATCCAAGCCCCAATAAATGAAGAAGAGAAATCTAAGAGAGCAACACAAAAGTTCAAAAATCATGCCAAGTGGCAATCATGGAGTTGCAAAGCAAATCAGGCAAAAATCAATTCATCCAAACACCCAACAAAAAAAACCAATTTTTATAGCTTAAAATCAAACAAACAAACACAAGATACTATTCAAAATCAAGAAAAACAATGCAAGAGCTAGAAGAAAAAAAACTCCAAAACAGCACAAATCTAAAGCCCAAATCACACATTCAAGAAGGAAAGATGAGTCCATTTCATTCCAAACCTTCACAACATCATAGCAACCCCTCCACCTTCAAGATCCATGCATAGTATCCAGAGTCAAAACAGCAGCAAGTCAATGCCTTTCCTGCTTAGCTCATCTTCTGAGCACAAGAAACCCAGACAACCAATCTTCTTCTTGTATTCTATCTTTCTAAGACAAAGAGCTCACCTTAGCATCAAAGCTTGTTTGTATTTCCTCCTGATACAACAACTTCTTTCCACTACCACACCATGAATCATCCCAATATGATATTCCTAAAGCTTTTACCAAAGAAAGACAGCTTAAACGGAAGCGGATGAGATCTAGGGTTAAAAGAGCTTTCACAGCGCTATGCGGCGAGGATTTAGGGGAAGCGGATGAGATCTAGGGCAACAACCAACAAACTAATCTAATCCGATCAATCTGAATAAGCTAATCTAAGGCGTCCGACCTAAACGTCTAACAAAGGAAAGCCAGAGAAATAAGGTTTTTTGGTTGGGGGAGTGTGGAGAGGGTGAGGGGGTGTTTGGGGGTGTAGTGGATGTTTGGTTAGGGAAGTGAAGAGGGGTAAAAGGGGATGAGGAGCGGTACCTCAGCCCTCATAACCCACTCCCCCAAATTGGGGTCTTTTGGGGAAGTGGGTGTTTGTATTTTATTTTATTTTTTGTTAAATGATATAAAATACCAATATTGTGTCCTTCACTTATTTCAATAATCCCCACTATATCTTTTATTTATTAAAATTTCTGAGGACGTTTAGTTGCAAGGAATGGAATGGAGAGAAGTGGAAGAGTAATTATAATGAAGGGGATTGGAAAAGTAATGGGAATGAAAACTATGTTTGGTTGGAAGGATTGGAGAGGTAGTTTATTGGGCATGGGAAAAGTAAAAAAGAGAAAACATGATAAAATGGCTATTATGCCCTTTAAATGAATATTATCATATATATATATATATATAGTAATGAGAGTTGTGACAATTATATTTTTTTATTAATATCATTAAGTAACAATTAATTAACTATAATATATAACTAATTACTAATTTAAATATATTTTTAAATAAAATATATTTTGAATTATAATAATTACTTTTTAACTATTAATGTTAATTAATGTCCAAATTTATTGTTAATATTATAATAAGCAATTAATTAACTAATATAAATAACTAATTACAATTTGGTTAATATCCCCAAAAAAAAAAAAAAGTGGGTTAAAGCAAGAGTAGTATTGTCATTTCATTATCAAGGAATCGAGAATCCCCTCAAAATTCAAGTGCATGTGACTCCTTCTCCATAACTTCCTCACTCCTTCATCATACCTCCCTCACTCCCATTACTCCACACCCAAACAAGAGTTTACACAATGTAAGTAATGACTTCCATTCCACTACTTCAAACCAAACACCCCATCTATTCTTTACTTATTAAACTTTTATCAACAGACTAAATTATCTTTTACCAATTCGAAAATTTACCATAATATTTTTTTTTAAATCTAATTCCACCTTTCCTATTTTTTTTTTTAATTTTTTAATGTGTCAATTGAAGATTAATAATAATATTTTTTAATAATAATAATATAAAAAGACAAACAAATATAAAAAAAATTGAATAATTATAGTATTAGTTTAAAAATACTATTGTTATTTGTATAATAATAATATTATTATTATAAAAAAATATTATTAGTAATATTAATATTAATATTAATAAAGATTGTACAAAATGATCTTAGATACGTATAAAAAATTATTATGATCAACTTTATATAAATGGGTAAATTAGTAAAATGCATATTACATCTCTCCTCACTCCTCCTTCCAACTAAACGAAAAAAATAGATCACCCCTCCACACTCCTCCATTAAACCAAATATAAAATTTTTTCAAACCCTCCATTCTTCTACCCTTCTTACTCCCCTCAATCCCCTTTTTCTCTGAACCAAACAAGGGGTAAAGGGATGTGAAGGAAGGGGATTAGTGGAGAAGGAGCAGAGGGGTTTGGATTTGGATTATGTGGGTGGTATTAATAGATGTTTGCTCTTTCAAGTCATGAGCATTGAAAATGTAATCCATTCCAAATTGTCAAATGGCCTCTCAAAATGAGAATTTAGAAAGTAAATTTTTTATGTTTTCAAACTTAATTGACTATAGATAAGGAAAAGATGTCATTGTCTCCGGGTCAAACAACGTCACACATTAACCAATATAATATATGCAGATAAAAAAAAAGGCCATTGTCATTAGGTAATGAAACATTATTTGTCTTTGGTTAGTTATTACATGGTGTTGGAAAAATCATAGGAGGCTGAAAAGTGACATTGTTGTTGTTAAGAGCATGATTAACAGATCGAAGTGACATTTGCGGTGGATGGATCATGGTGTTGAAAAAACATGTGAAACTGAAAACAACATTATTATTGTGAAAAGTGGTTAAAGGACAAGAACAAACACCCAATTAAAATTGGACCAATGTCTCTCAAACGAAAGTTTCGGAAAAGAAAGATATTCGGAAGATAGAATTAAGAGTAAGCATATATATATGTATGTGGTATTTATCCTTTTCATTTTACACAAAACTTTTTTATGTATTAATTTTTTACTTATTTTTTTTTTATCATGCATATATGAAATGCCACTATAGAGAATCTTGAAAGAAAAAGAATTAGATTGAACCACATTTTATTGATTAGATAAATGATTTATTTTTAAATTCAATCAAAAAATAGTAGAAAGATCAACATACATAAACAAAATATATATCTTGATTTATTATTATTATTATTATAATTTTTATTTTTTACAATGTGACTACCCATCAATTTAAGACGTCTAGCCTGAATGTCCAACCATTAGAGGACAAATGTCCAACAAAGGAAAGCCAGCGGAATAGGGTTTTTTTAGTTGGGGAGTGAGGAGGGGTGAGGGGGTGTAGTGAATGTTTGGTTGGAGGAGTGAAGGGGGTGAAAAGGGTGAGGAGAGGTGCCTCATCCCTCCTCAGTCCTCATAACCCACTCCCTCAAATTGGGGTCTTTTGCCCCCTGTTTGGTTCAGAGGGGGAGGGGGTGTAAGGGGAAGTGAGGGGGGGAAGGAGGAGTATGGAGGGTTTGAGACAATATTGTGTTTGGTTCATGGAGGAGTGTGGAGGAGTGGTTAATTTTTTTTTGTTTAGTTGAAAGAGGAGTGGGGAGGAGAGAGAAAGAGTGTAATGTGTATTTGACTATTTTGCCCTTTTACAATAAAATAGGTAATAATATATATATATATATATATATAATCAATTGTAGAATAATAATAATAACACAATATATAATATATGATAAACATTATAAAACACACACACAATAATTAGCGAAAAATATTTATTTGAAAAAAAAATTATGAGGAGTCATAACATCTTAATTATAATTGACAAATATTGGTTAAAATATGAACACTCAATGATCATTCAAGCATACCCTATTTTTGTCATTTGTGAAATGAGAAAGATAGGGTTTTAATAAATAGGATACAATAGGAATTATACATATATGTGAAGGGTATTATTGGTATTTTGTATTATTTTTTTTTAAAAAAACAACAACAATAAACATCCACTCCCCCATAGACCCCAATTTGGGGGAGTGGATTATGAGGGGTGAGGAGGGGTGTCACCCCTCCTCCCTTCCCCAACCAAACAAAGCCGGGTGTTTGTATTTTATTTTATTTTTTGTTAAATGATATAAAATATCAATACTGTCCTTCACTTATTTCAATGATCCCCATTATATTTTTTATTTACCTAAAACTCTATTCTTTACTTATTAAACTTTTATCAACAGACTAAATAATCCTTTATCAATTTGAAAAATTATCATAATATTTTTTTAAAATCTAATTTCACCTTTTTTTTTTATTTTTTTAATGTGTCAACTGAAAATTAATAATAATATTTTTTTAATAACAATGATATAAAAAGATAAACAAATAATTGAATAATTATAGTATTAGTTTAAAAATACTATTATTATTTGTATAATCATAATAATATTATTATTATACAAATAATATTATTAGTAATATTAATATTAATAATAATATTAACAAAGTTTGTACAAAATAATCTTAGATATGTATAAAAAATTATTATGATCAATTTTATATAAAAGGGTAAATTAGTAAATATATATTATATCTCTCCGAACTCCTTCTTCCAACCAAACGAAAAAAAATAGATAACCCTTCCACACTCCTTTATTTAACCAAATATAAAATATTTTCAAACCCTCCATTCTTTTCCCTCCTTACCCCCCACTTTTTCTCTGAAGCAAACAAGGGGGTAAAGGGAAGTGAAGGAAGGGGATTCGTGAGGAAGGAGGAGAGGAGGTTTGGATTTGGATTATATTGGTGGTATTAATTGATGTTTGCTCTTTCAAGTCATGAGCATTGAAAATGTAATCCATTACAAATTGTCAAATGGCCTTTCAAAACCAGAATTTAGAAAGTAAATTTTTTATGTTTTCAAACTTGATTAACTCATGTGTAGATAAGGAAAAGATGTCATTGTCTCCGAGTCAAACAAAGTCACACATTAGCCAATATAATATATGTAGATAAAAAAAGGGTCATTGTCATTAGGTAATGAAGCATTATTTGTCTTTGGTTAATTATGACATTGTGTTGAAAAATCATATGAGGCTGAAAAGTGGCATTGTTGTTAAGAGCATGATTAACAGATGGAAGTGACATTTGTGGTGGATGGATCAGTGTTGAAAAAACATGTGAAATTGAAAACAACATTACTATTGTGAAAAGTGGTTAAAGGACAAGAACAAACACCCAATTAAAATTGGACAAATGTCTCTCAAATGAAAGATTCGGAAGATAGAATTAAGAGTAAGCATATATATATGCATGTGGTGAAGGAATCATGGGGAAGGAGGAGAGGGGGTTTGGATTTGGATTATGTGGGTGGTATTAATTGATGTTTGCTCTTTCAAGTCATGAGCATTGAAAATGTAATCCAATACATATTGTCAAATGGCCTCTCAAAACGAGAATTTAGAAAGTAAATTTTTTATGTTTTCAAACTTGATTAACTCATGTGTAGATAAGGAAAAGATGTCATTTTCTCAGGGTCAAACAAAGTCACACATTAACCAATATAATATATGCAGATAAAAAAAAAGGCCATTGTCATTAGGTAATGAAACATTATTTGTCTTTGGTTAGTTATTACATGGTGTTGGAAAAATCATAGGAGGCTGAAAAGTGACATTGTTGTTGTTAAGAGCATGATTAACAGATCGAAGTGACATTTGCGGTGGATGGATCATGGTGTTGAAAAAACATGTGAAACTGAAAACAACATTATTATTGTGAAAAGTGGTTAAAGGACAAGAACAAACACCCAATTAAAATTGGACCAATGTCTCTCAAACGAAAGTTTCGGAAAAGAAAGATATTCGGAAGATAGAATTAAGAGTAAGCATATATATATATATATGTATGTGGTATTTATCCTTTTCATTTTACACAAAACTTTTTTATGTATTAATTTTTTACTTATTTTTTTTTTATCATGCATATATGAAATGCCACTATAGAGAATCTTGAAAGAAAAGAATTAGATTGAACCACATTTTATTGATTAGATAAATGATTTATTTTTAAATTCAATAAAAAAATAGTAGAAAGATCAACATACATAAATAAAATATATATCTTATTTTATTTTATTTTTTACAATGTGGCTACCCATAAATTTAAGGCGTCCAACCTCAACGGCCAACCATAAGAGGACAAATGTCCAACAAAGGAAATCCAAAGGAATAGGGTTTTTGGTGGGGGAGTGGGGAGGGGTGAAGGGGTGCTTAGGGGGTGTAGTGGATGTTTGGTTAGAGGATTTTTGGTGGGGGAAGGAAAGGGGTGAGGGAGTGGTGTCTCACTCTTCCTCACCCCTCATAACCCATCGCCCTAAATCGGGGTCTTTTGGGGGAGTCGGTGTTTGTATTTTACTTTATTTTTTTTTTGTTAAATGATATAAAATACCAATGTTGTCCTTCATTTATTTCAATTATCCCCATTATATCTTTTATTTATTAAAAACCCTCTTCTTTACTTATTAAACTTTTATCAACAGACTAAATTATCATTTATCAATTTGAAAAATTATCATAATATTTTTTAAAATCTAATTTCACCTTTCCTATTATTTTTTAAATTTTTTATGTGTCAACTGAAAATTAATAATAATATTTTTTAATAATAATAATAATATATAAAGATAAAAAAATATAAAAAATTGAATAATTATAATATTAGTTTAAAAATACTATAATTATTTGTATAATAATAATAATATTATTATTATACAAATAATATTATTAGTAATATTTATATTAATATTAACAAAGTTTGAACAAAATAATCTTAGATACGTATAAAAAATTATTATGATCAATTTTATATAAAAGGGTAAATTAGTAAAATACATATTACATCTCTCCTAACTCCTCCTTCCAAGCAAACGAAAAAAATTGATCATCCCTCCACACTCCTCCGTTTAACCAAATATAAAATTTTTTCAAACCCTCAATTCTCCCACCCACCAGACAAGGGGTTAAAGGGAGGTGAAGGAAGGGGATTTGTGAGGAAGGAGGAGAGGGGGTTTGGATTTGGATTATGTGGGTGATATTAATTGATGTTTGCTCTTTCAAGTCATGAGCATTGAAAATGTAATCTATTACAAATTGTCAAATGGCTTTTCAAAACGAGAATTTAGAAAGAAAATTTTTTATATTTTCAAACTTGGTAGACTCATGTGTAGATAAGGAAAAGATGTCATTGTCTCCGGGTCAAACAAAGCCACACATTAACCAATATAATATATGTAGATAAAAAAAAGGTCATTGTCATTAGGTAATTAAACATTATTTGTCTTTGGTTAGTTATGACATTGTGTTGAAAAATCATATGAGGCTGAAAAGTGACATTGTTGTTGTTAAGAGCATGATTAATAGATGGAAGTGACATTTGCGATGGCTGGATCATGGTGTTGAAAAAACATGTGAAACTGAAAACAACATTGCTATTGTGAAAAGTGGTTAAAGGACAAGAATAAACACCCAACTAAAATTGGACAAATGTCTCTCAAAGGAAAGATTCGGAAAAGAAAAATATTCTTAAGATAGAATTAAGAGTTAGGATATATATGTATGTGGTATTTATTTTTTTCATTTTACACAAAAACTTTTTTAGGTATTAATTTTTTACTTATTATTTTTAATTATTTTTTATTATTTTGCGTATATGAAATGCCACTATAGAGACTCTTGAAAGAAAAGAATTACTGAATTAGTGTGCACCACATTTTATTGATTAGATAAATAATTTATTTTTAAATTCAATCAAAATACAGTAGAAAGATCAACATACATAAACAAAATATATATTTTGATTTTTTTATTTTTTTTTTGACAAACCCATCAATGTAAGTCTTAATCACACATTTAAAAATCAAATTCTTGTATAAAAATTAAATTCCTTCCCCTAAACCATTGTGACACTAGCATAAATATATATATATATATATGTATATAATTTATGGACTAAAGTGAATATATTTGTTAATGGTCTTTTAGCATAAATAAGAACATATATGGATATGGTTACTGAGACATATTTTTGCACGTCTTGAGTTCTGTTTGTAAAAAAAAATAAAACAAAATAAAATAAAATAAAAAATAAAGTGAACGTATTAAAATATGAACTTTCAGGAATTAAAATATATAACAGGGTGTTATGTATAAAAAGTATCCATGAATTCGGACCGAGTTAAGCACACTGATCTGGCCATTGTGCCGTCTCGTTGCTTTCATTCCGATGAATTCTCCAACGCTGCTTCTTATAAAGGCAACGGCAATTTCTCTTTTTTCCCAAGTGCTCTCCTGATTGTTCTCTTGCTTTCTTCCCCCTTGCCATGGCAAGTGGGGGGCACGCCCCTCACCCCGTCGTTCCGCCTGACCGCCCCCAGTCTTGGGCGCAAGTTGCGTCCTCTAACCCTCATTCTTCAGACACTTCCCCTCTACAAAACCCCCTTCTTCTAGCCAAACTCAAGAGCTCTACCTCGCAATTTGTTCGAATTGATGGTGATGCCTTGGCCCGTGCCCATCTGAAGTTTCAAAACTCCTTGTTCGGTAAGTTTTTTGGCAAGCCACCTCCTTTCGATCAGGTAAAGGCCTTTCTCTCTGCTAAGTGGTCGCAATTCGGTGAAGTTCTTATCTCCGATCTTCCCAATGGTTTTTTGCTGCTCCGTTGTGACTCCCATGATACTTTGAAGCATCTTCTTTGTGATGGACCTTGGTCAATTAATGGTATTATTCTTCAACTTTCTCCTTGGGAGCCTTTCTTTGAACCTGCTTTTGCCAAGCTTTCCACTGCCGCTGTTTGGGTTCAGTTACACAATCTCCCTGTTGAGTTCTGGGATGGTAATTCCCTGGAGATGGTAACCGCCCATCTGGGTAATCTTTTAAAAATTGATGAGCTAACTGCTTCTTTGTCTAGATCTAAGTTCGCTAGGGTTTGTCTGGAGATTGATCTTGCCAAACCCCTGAATCGTGGTTTTTGGATTGGTGACGAATCACATCGTGTCTTCGTCGTTGTTCTTTATGAAAGGTTACCTACTTTTTGTTATTCCTGCGGCGTCATAGGTCATGGTTCTAAGAATTGTTCTCATTCAACGACAACAGGGGATCTTTGGTGTCCCTCCACCCCTAGCTTTCGGCGTGGGTCGTGATCGGTGCCGCAACCCCTTTGGATGTCGTTGACCGGGACACAATTATGGAACCAACTGGGGCGGTTCCGCCGGTCTCGACTGCCCCTGTTCCTACTTCTGGTTCTCCGGAGGAGTCTGAGTTTGGGTCTTGGTTGCTGGTTTCTCGTCGGCGCGGCCGCGCTCGCGGACGTGGTGGTGGTACTCGTGCCAATCACGTGTCTGATAGCGCTGCAGCCGAGGAGAACCCAGCTTTTTTGGGAACTCGTAACTCCTCTTCCCGAGGCGCTGGTTCCGGGTCCCGTTTCCGTGGTAGAGGTGGGACCTTTGGAAACCGTTCCATTCGTTTCCAATACAATAATACTGATGACCTCCCTATGGATGACTCTATGGATTCTCCTGATCCGCCCGTTCCCTACTCTGACAAAGCTGTTGCTTTGATTGACAGCTCTTCTCCACCACTTGCTAAAGACGAATCGTCTTTAATGATGGTGGCAGTTCCAAGGCTCTCTGCCACTCCTCCTTATGTTCCCAATAAAGAAAAAGTCACACCTAATACCCGTTCGAGAACCCCACCACCCATTATTCGATCGTCCATTTCTCTCCCTGTCAACCCTCCTCTCCCTATTCCTGATTCATCCCATGCCATGGCTGTTGATCGGATCTCTGCTGCTCTAGTAGGTGATCCCTCTGTGGATGGTGATAGCCAGGAGGATGACGCTTCCGGTGAATCTGACGATGAGATGTCGGAAGGTGCGGAACCTGATGATTCAATGACTTTAGTGAAATATCAAGAAGAAATACGACGTGATTCGTTGATTCGGAAAAGTTCTCATGAATTGGTAGCATCCTTAAAGAAAGGGAGAATGGAACCAGGAGGGTCTTCTTCCTGAGTGTTCATCTGTTTCTTGTTAAACTCCGTCGCTCCTCTTTATTTCTTATGGAAGTCTTCTACACTTTGTCCTATGTTATTCTCCTTATGTTTATGATTATGATTAATAAAAAAATTTTGTGTTGGAATTGTATGGGGATTTTGGCGTCCGATACCTCCACTCGTCTTTTTCATCTGATTCGTTCTCATCGTCCTACTTTGGTTTGTTTGGTTGAAACTAGAGCGAATTCTTCTCGTGTGGACAGATTTTGTAAAATTATTTCTCGTTCGTGGAACTGGACAGCTTTGTTAGCTGATGGCTTTTCCGGTGGTATTATTGTGCTTTGGCGTAAATCTCTGGGTGTTGTCTCTCCTGTTGCTGTCTCACGCAGAGCACTTCATCTTGTCATTTCCCCCTCTTCTTCAATTACTCTGCTTATCTCTGTTGTTTATAATGGTAATCGTCTTTCTTCTCAGAGAAACCTTTGGACTGAGTTGTCTAGACTTGCTGCTTTGGATCTTCCTTGGCTGCTCGTCGGTGACTTCAATACCATTGTGAATCGCAGCGAGCATAAAGGGGGTTCTTTCCTTTATTATTCTCGTAAAGCTAATTTCTTTTTAAATTTCATTGATTCTAATAATCTTTTTGATTTTAATTTCTCTGGTTTCAGATTCACTTGGTGTAATAATCAATCGGGCATGGCTCGTCGTTGGGCTCGGTTAGATAGATGTTTAGCTAATGCTTCTTGGCTTTCCACTTTTGCTTCGTACTCTCTTATCCACTTACCTCGAATCTTTTCGGATCACGCTCCTCTTCTCCTTTCTTTTTCTTCCAATCCTTCTCGTAAAAATAATTCCTTCAAATTTGAAAATTTTTGGTGTGACTATATTGGTTGCCAGGATGCTGTTCGGATTGCTTGGAATTTTTCCCCGAGTGGTACTCCTTTACATGCTTTTACCCATTGTCTTCATCGTACTCGTATTAATATCTGCTTATGGCGTAAGACAGGCTTTACTTCTCTTGATATTGCCCTTAAGAATTCTGAATCTGCAATCAATGGTCTGGAATGTTTGGAGTCCTTTGATCTGCCTGATGCATCTCTTTTGTCGGACTGGTACTCCAGGTATGCTTCTCTTCAACGCCAAAATTCCACCCGTTGGGCTCAACGTGCGCATATGCTATGGATGAATAATGGGGATCAGAATACTTCTTTCTTTCATAATCAGATTCGCATGCACTCTCATTATAATTCCATTCCTCAAATTTTTGATGTTGATGGCTCTTCTGTTACTTCTAGAGATGATATTGAAAACAGGTTCACTGCTTTTTATAGTAATTTATGGACTGACCCTTCTCATGCTAGTTTTTTGGATATTTTCAATGCTCTTCCCAGTGATCTCCCTTCAATTAGTGATTCAGATGGCCTTTTCCTTATTTGGGACCTCACTCAGGATGAACTTTATGCTACGGTTTGTGAACTCCCTTCTGGTAAGTCCCCCGGACCTGATGGGTTTAATGCTGAGTTTTATCTTTTTTTCTGGGCTGATATTGGTGACCATCTTTTCAATGCTATAAATTATTTTTTCACTAATTCTACCCTGCCAGCTTCCTGGGGTAAGACATTCATTGCCTTAATTCCTAAGGTGAATAATCCTAGATTTGTTTCTGATTTTCGTCCTATCTCTCTTTGCAATGTGTGCTTCAAAATCCTCTCTAAGATCCTTGCTAATAGACTTAAGAATGTCCTCCCTTTGCTTATTTCCAAGGAACAGGTTGGTTTTGTCCCTGGTAGGTGTTCATTCGATAATATCATTGCTTTACAAGAGGTTGCCCATTCTTTAGAGCATGATATCAATGGCCCCTCTAGGATGTTAACTAAAATCGACATTGAAAAGGCTTATGATACTATTAGTTGGAACGCAATTCTTGCCACTCTCGCTAGAATGAATTTTCCTAACATTTGGATATCTTGGATTAAAACCCGCCTTTTATTCTTCCTCTTTTTTTCTTTTTTTCGATTAATGGGTCGCCCTTCCCCTGGATTTCCTCTTCTCGTAGGGGTTAGGCAAGGGTGACCCTATCTCTTCTTACCTCTTTATTTTTAGTCTCTCGGAACCTTTCCTCTATGCTTAATCTTGCCCTTCATACTAATATGGTTCCCTGGTTTTTGATTCCGGACTTGCTCATAATTTTAATCACCTTATGTATCTTTGATGACCTTGTTATCATTTCTCATGCCACTAGGAAAGCTGCTAGAAATATCAAACTATGCCTTAATATCTTCTATAATCTCACCGGTCAAAAGGCTAATACTTCTAAGTCAGCCATTTATTTTCCTACTTGGTTCAATTCCAGAGTGATATTAAGCATTTGTCGCATTCTTGATTTCAATCATTCTTCTTTTCCATTTACTTATTTGGGTACTTTGATTTCTCCCAAACGTCTTGGAATCTCTTTCTTCAAACCAATGGTAGATAAAATTTCTCATATTTGTGCTAGATGGAAACATTGTCGGCTTTCTTTGGCAGCTAAATCTATTCTCATCAATTCCAATATTCTTGCAATCCCCATTTATCACCTCTCTGTTTATCCTATTCCTGATTCCATCCTCCAAGATATTACCAAGATTGTTAGGAATTTTTTTTGGTGCAAGGGTGGCAATGGAAAGGGTGTTCCTGCTGTATCTTGGAATCGCATTATGGATCCTAAAACTGAGGGGGGCCTTGCTCTTAAGAACCTTTTGATTGTCAAACATTCTCTTAAAGCTAAATTCATTTTTAAATATCTTAATGCTGATGAGTCCTTCTGGGTTAAAATTTTATATTTGAAATATGGTCATCTTAATTTTTGGAGGGATTCTATCCCTTCTAAGTGTTCTTAGTTCTTCGAGAGGGCTTTCTCTGGTCCGCATCTTTTCTCAAACCTTACTTCGGATCAAAAAAATATTAATCCCTCCAATACTTCTATCCTGTTTGATCCTTGGTGTGTTGACATACCTATCGCCTTCAAGCCTACATTTGTTAATATGGATCTTGACTTATTTACTCTTAATTGGGATGATTTTTGTACTAATAATGATTGGGATTTTATGAAACTTTCACTTCTATTTGGTTCCAATGCTAGTTTGATATTTTCCAATTTGGGCAAAATAGATGTTAATGAGACTAATGTGTGGGTTTGGGCTCCTAATTCTTGCAGCATTTCAATTTCTTCTTCTGTTTATAAGTTTCTGAATAACAGATTTAAGGATCTGAATCCCTGGTTTGGCTGGAAAAAGCTCTGGTCCCTTAAAATGATCCCTCGTGTCAAATACTTTCTTTGGTTGACCTTCCTTGGAAGGCTTTCTACTTCTGATTTCCTGCATTCTATAAATTTAGGTCCACAGAACTTGTGTATTTTCTGCAACTTATATCTTGAATCTTCTGAACATATTTTTCACACATGCTTTAAATCTCAACAAGTTTGGAGTATTCTCTCTAATTTGACTGGTAAGCAGATTATGTTCTCTAATGGTTTTTCCTCTGGTGACTGGATTTTCTCTTCTAATTTTTTTCTCTGAGGGTTCGAATTATTATTGCTTATGCTTTGCTTGGTTCCTCCGAAAGCTCGTTGTGATGCCATTTTTTTCGTAATTTAACTCCAATTTTCATGCTATTGCTCATAAAAACTTTAAGTTATGCTAAAGAGAACTCTAGTGCATTTGGTAACTCTTGCTGCAGGAAACTTCTTCTCTCCAACTTCACTTGTTCTGATGGCCCTTTCCTTTTCCTTGCCTCTCACTGGAATGCTCAGACACAGGTTGGTTCTGGGGGGTTCTTCTTTTCTTCATCTAATTATACAATTCTCTGTGCAGGCATGCTTCCTCTTCTTGCTGATTCCTTGATTGAAGCTGACCTGCAAACTTTGGATGCTGCTTTACTGACTGCTGCTTCTCTGCCTCTCCAAATCCGTAACATTCTCATTGGTAATTCTGGTGTTCCATCTGTTCTCCAGTCGACTCATCATGCTTCTACTTGGCGCTTGATTCCTTATATTGATTCCATTAAGAGATTTATCATTGATACTGGTTCTCATCGCATTCTTGTGATTCCTGGAGCTTCGTTGCATCTCGCCACCAAGTTTGCTATCTTTGGCCGTAATCTTCACGCATTGAGCCTTTTCCACTCGGGCCGGGACCTTCCTCAATGGCTTATGAAATCTGTCTCCAATTCTGGATTTGTGTTTTTTTAATCATTGTTGTTTGTTTCTTTGGTTATTTTTTGAATTTGTATCTTTGGTTAGTCAGTCTTTCCCTTGTTTTTATTTAGCTCTTGTATTTTGTTTTGTTTTTTTTGGTTTGTACTGAACTTTTTGTAAACTTTTTTTTTGATATTAATAAAATAGCTCTTCGAGCTCTTTCCCAAAAACGCTGCTTCTTCTTCTTCTTCTCCGATAGAAGCGATTGAGGACCACTGCCGACGAGATGGCCTCTTCCGATGCCGGCGATGAGGGCAGAGGTGGTGGAGGAGGAGCTCATGTGGTGCCCATCCATGATGACGCACCTGCCGACGAGATCTCTCCTTTCCTTGCCGAAGATGGCGACCGGGCTCCCCGTAAGATGAGCATCTTCTCCGTCTCCTATCCCAACAAGAATAGACCCCCTAAGGTTCGTTTATGTCTTCGTTTTTCTTGTTAATTATGTGGATTGATAGCTTAACCTGGAGGATTGATGGATGATTCATGGTTTTCTTTTAGGGTTTTGTGTTTGGTTGATTTTGGTTAGGGTTTTTACCTCAGAATGATTAAAGGATATTGCGTGATTTTGTTTTACATTTTTTTTTTTTTTGGAGGATTTCGGAAGGTCTTTTTGTCTCCTAATGGCTGGCTTGCTAGATTGTTTCAATTGGAGTGACGATGTGCCATTCTGATTTTTTTGGTGGGGTGTTCATCTTCTCTGCTTGAAACATACCGTTCAAAGGACACTTAGTTGTAGTATAAAGTAGGCTCTTCTAGTATGGTGCCATGGCTTGTGGCTTTGTGATGGCACATTGTTGCTTGTGAAGTGGCATTAGTGCTGTTTGCTGGCATGCTTGTGCGTGGGGCTAAGTTTTGGGGAGGTTTTTGGCAAAATAATAAGCATTTTTTGCTTCTAAGTAGTTTGCCAATAGTTTGGGTTAGAAACAGCCAAATCAGTCAAAAACATAAAGAAGTCTTATGTTAGATTTTGCTTGGTTGATGAGCATTGTGTAAAAGCTTTGTGAAATGCCAAATCAGCAAAATTACTTCTTGAACTTTTTTTTTCTTTTTAGAAAAGTTGAAGCCATGGACTTGGCCTTCTTGGTATTAGTTTGTTATATTTTAATTTTGCCATGGTGCTTGATTTCTGAGGTCACCTTTTTAGCTTTGTCTTGCATACCTCTTTTTATTCATGTTTTATTTCTAATGCAAATGTTTTGAATTGTATAACTGTGGATTTTTCCTGATATTTAATGATGATTGATGATATCAACAGACAAACTTATCACTCTATTGTTCTAACATCTCCTATTTCTTTCATCTAAATTTGTAACATATGAAATAGGTTAGTGTTTAGAGGGCCTTCTTGACGCATAGAGCATGATGTGTCTGACATTATCAGTTAACATCAAAATTTAGCCATCATAACTACGAAAGCAACTTTCAAATGATAAAATGAAATCTACCAACATCAATTGTTGAATTCCTTATCGGTATGGAAAAAATGATAAAGTGCTATGCATTCAATGGATAAAATGTTAATGTGGCTAGAGAGTTTTGTTGGTGAATGTATTATACTAGGTACTAGGAACCTATGATGATTTACATCTTGGCTTTTTCTTTTTGTATGTGTGCGGGTGTAGATCATTGTTTCCTCACACACACACACACACACACACAGAGTACATGCATGCACATATTTGACAAATTATACAGCAGGAGGCTTTCCCATCAAAGGAGGATGGTACTTGTTTTTATTGGTAATTTCTGACTTTTGTTTTTTATTTTGCGGATTTAAATTTATTTCTACTCATCGTTTTTGCAGGAACCCATTCAGAGAGCAGCTGATATGGAGGTCAACTTATTTAGTCATATTTTGTGGGTTTGGAATGGGTCAAGATATTCAGGCGTGTTATGCATGGTGTCCGCTTCTACCATCTATTTCATTATGGAAGTTTTGATGGATAATTTTCCTGGTAAGAAGGTTGTTTTCATCACTGGTTTTGTGGTTTTTTTTTATTTTTAAAATTATGTATTTAACTTCTAGAAAAGGACATGACGCTATTTAGACTTTGATGACGCACAAATTGTGGAAATATATTTCACGTGGTGCTTGTGAAATCTCTTTTGAGATATTCTTAACAATCTTTGGATGTGAGTGGGAGTCCAAAGTTTTAACGTGCTTTTTTTTAAAAATATGTTCATATCTTTAATCATGGAAGCCCCTTGATAGAATGGGTGAATGTTTAGTCAATTTAACACCTATAAACTAGTTCATGTTGTGATAATTTTATTGCCTTCACCACTATATGTTTCTATTCTTGTAATCTGTCAAAATGACATCAAGGAGTGGAGTTTCTGCTGCGTTTAATCAGCTAGATACATCAGTTATAAATAACGATTGGGACTAATATTGTACCAGAGCTTATGTTATCTTTGTGGGGGTTATAGTGTTCATTCCCTTGTCTTACATCCATATTTGTAATTAGTAATTTGTGTACCAGTTCAAAGGAAAAGTTCAGAGTTGGCTTGGGGTAGGCACTGATGTGAAAAGGCCTATATAAGATGTTCTTCAGTAATTGCTTATTAATATTATATCTAACATAACCACAGAGAACTTCCAGTGGATAGTATCATATGTGTCAAGCAATCTTTTTTCTTAAATGATCTTGTTTTATTCAGAGGTGAAGTTTCTTTTTGGAGGCCTTTGACCCCCCTTTTTTTCTCTCTTTTTATGTCCTCAGCAGGTTATTCTGTCCCATTACTTCAAACTGTTCTCATGAGATGTACGACTATCTTGATTATATCCCTTGTGTGGTTGAGGAAGACCGAGCAACCAATTATTGTACCAAAACACATAAGAAATCTACTGTTTGTGAGATCTCTGTTTGGTTTCATCTCATTGATGACTTTTATCTATAGGTAAGCAATACATTTTCTGATATTTACTGACCCATAAAATGGTAAAATTGATTGAGTTCAATTGTACTGATTGTCAAGCAAATAGTTCTAATTTTATTTGCTAAAAAGGAAGGATAGAAATTTTTATTAATTTTGGTTCTTTCCAACTTGTATTTGAACAGGGAACAATTGAAGTGTTTGCAGTTAATGCCCAGATGTGTATTACTTATGGCTTCCAAAATTTGATTTTTAATGGAGTTCTGGCTTTCAAGTTCATTGTTATTTGCCTTTTTCTTGGGTACCTTAAATAACTTTCGTCTGGTTTTATTTCATTTCCTGGTTGGCAGAAAAACCAGCTTTTGTATATGGATAACCTTGTTCATTGAATTAGCTGTAATTGAATAATAAACTTCACATCATTGTGAATGAGTAGGCCACATATTCTTTATTTCACTGTTTCTTTGTTTTGTCCCAAAAGTATGAGGTTTGCTCTGAGGTGAAGTATCAAATGGGTTTATGATGCCATTTAGTTTTGTTTTAGCTTTTGGATAGATATTGGATTGTTAGGCAAGCTACTTTCTACCAAAGATGCTTTTTTAGGCCTGAGTTGGCTATCGACATGGATGCTAGATGGCTGTCTAGGAGACTAATTGTAATGGTTCCCAATTTTGAGCTCATTGAAGGGGATAAGAAAGTTACTTTTGCCTTGCAATTTTTATATTTGCGCTTTGCTGAAGATATGATTAGAATTTTTGTTTGTTTCAAGAGAAGAAGTAAATTACTTTGTTTACTAGCTGCTACTCACCTACTTTTAAATTTATAACTGTCTGTTTCTACAGAATTGAAATCTTACAAGTCAAGCTTGAATATTTGGATGATGAATGGTCAAACTAGATTGCCTGTGGCATTTTATAGATGCTCACATTAGCTACATCTTTAATACTGAGATCTCCATATTTGGGTATTTAGTTCCCCAATTAATGACTTTAGTCAGCTAATTGTGAGAGGAATTTATAGGCTATGTTGTAATAGCCATCTCTTTTATGTTGCATGGGCTTTGTTGTGTTTTATTCTTTTTTCTTTAAGGGTGCAGACATTAGTCACTGTTTTTTAGTATTTATAAAGACTTTATTGTTTTCTTCCATTACTGCTTCTTAAGTCTTTGATGACCATGGTTCCTTTGTTTTTCCAGTGTTCACAATTTACCGCAGTCACAGGCTGTTGTGTTAAATTTTACAACTCCACTTATAGCTTCTATGGGAGCAAGAATCATTTTGCAGGAAAAGTTGACTATTTCAGATGCTGTAGGTATGATTTCAAAAGAAAATTTGCACTTTTTTGTTGCTATTTGCTTTTGTTTTGTTGTGTCATGTTTATAATAAATGGTTGGAGAATATCAGTTATGAATGGTTATTCCTTTACTATTGTTTGGTTATATATATGCATATATATATAAAGGCCTTAGGTGTAGTGGATATATCCACTACACCTAAGGCCTTTATATATATCGCATGGCATATGCGATATATTCTATTTTTGCATGTGCAATTTCATCTCCTCATGTTTCTGTTATAGCCAAAACTTAAAACCTGAGAATATTCTTTGAATGACGTGATTGTTGATAGCTCTGTTAAGGTTGGCATTACAACCTCCATGATATTGTTTTCTCTAGTTTAACTTCCTTGTTTTTCTTGCATTTGTGTATTTTTCTAAGCAACTTACATTTTAGTGATAGCATTTTCCTCTAGTTTAAGTTCCTTGTCACTCTTGGTTTTCTTGTATTTTTCTAAAATTTACATATCGAAGAAGATTTTTTTTTTCTTCTAACTTTAATTTGAGCTTACTATATCCCCAGTATCTTCATTCAAATTGAAGTAGCTAATAATGAAAGATGGTAGTTCTAAAGAACTATTGATTAGGAAGCAAGTGTATGTGTCAATCTTGTAATAAGTGTGCTGAAGAGCAAGGTATCGATCCTTTAGAAAAATAGAGTCTACTAGTATTAATTCTTAAACCGAAAACTAGCACACTCGCAGATGTGAAAGCAATTAATGAAAAGAAAACAAAAATCAAAGATAGTAAAGCAAATACGGTCAAACAAACAAGGGAAACGGGGTGCTCGGGTATAGACTTCCTCTAGGGTTTTATACGTCTAGGACAAAAGGTTGTAAGTTTAGCAATCTTAATTAAACCGAGAGAAATCCTAAAGTATACTATCCCTTTTCTCAAGGTGAATAATAACTGATCCAGTACGGTGCTGATATAGATAACCCCACGATCGCAATGCGCTCTGTGAAATCTTAACAAAAATCAATAAGAATTCAAATTGTAGACAACCCTTTTCTCGAAGTGATGCCCCTAATCCTATACAAAATAGAAGTGAAATCTCTCTTTAGATCTGTTCCCTATGATTGCAAAGTGTATGGAATTGCTTGCCAATTCGTTCGGAAGGATTGTGGAAGGTGAAATCTCGACTTCAAAGTATCATACCTCCAGGTTTACCCACAAATCCCATCCAATCGCGGCTTGCTTATGCTAGGTGGGTCTCTCGACTCGTCACACAAGCACATCAAACATGAAATTAGGGCGCTTGCCTTAATAACATTCAAGACAATAATAACACGCGATTGAATTCAAAAGTAAAGGATTGCAATTAGAAATAAACGTAAAGGTATAATACCCTAGTTGGTCCCTCTACTTTTCTCTCTCTTCCCTTTTGGTCCCTCTACTCAAAAATGCTCCCGACTAGTCCCTCTACTTTTGAAAATGTCGCTTAGTTAAAAAATGCTCATCAGTCCCCTCTATTTTTAGAAATGCTCACTAACGCCCCGACTAGTCCCTCTACTTTTGAAAACTTGCTAGTTAGAAAATGCTCAGTTCCTCACTTTTAGAAATGTGCCCACTGAGTGGGCACATTTCTAAAAAGTAGAGGGCACTGAAAGCATTTTTAACTAAGTTCTAAGTGGGCACATTTCTAAAAGTAGAGGGACCAGGAGCATTTTTAACTGTGCACGTTTTCAAAAGTAGAGGGACTAGTCGGGAGCATTTCTGAGTAGAGGGACCAAAAGGGAAGAGAGAGAAAAGTACAGGGACTATTTCGGTGATTATACCAAATGTAAAGCATGAAAGATCCACAACCAATGTCAATAAAACCTAACTCCAGAGTTCATTTATGCCCAAACACCTACAAATTAAGTTCTTCATCAAGGGAGAACAACCATACAATTCACAAGAGACAATAAAAATCATTGAAAGCATTAAAACTCTCTTCTTTATTGCACGTCTTGAAATTGCGAAAGAGCTTCCCCTTTGATTTCCACAAATGCCAGCAAGGTGCTTCTCAATGGCTTTAGTTTTCTTCTTCCAAGTTGGATAAGCCCTCTCTCCTTAATGATTCACCCTCTAAGATCCGGAGAAAAATCCTTTTTTTTTTTGGAGAGCTTGGCCATCAAAAGATTGTGTTAAAACCCTCGCTAGAATCTTTTATACCTAGCCACTTAGGGGTTGGTTACGGGCGTAAGAACGAGGCCGTAAGGAGCCGGAGATGATGGGTCGCGTGTCTTACGGACCACCTTACGTTCATAAGTCTCGTATGTAAGATCTTTTATCTGGTGTTACGCCCTAACTTAATGCCATAATCTTCTCTGGATTGCGCTTGCGGCCACCTTTACGGGCGTATGTTGCTTCCTGTAAACTCCTTGGGGCAGCCCTTACGGTCTAATTTACGGGCGTAAGTCTTGTCTATAAGTCTCTCTGTTGATTCTTATGCCTGCCCTTTATGGGCATAAGCATGCCAGTAAGGTTTTCTGCCTGAGGCTTACAGTTGTAAGCACGGTCGTAAGGTGCCAGTAAGTATTATGTCTTGCCTGTTCTTCAGTTGTTTCAGTTGTTGATGCCGAGCGAGCTCCATCTTCTTCGTTTTAGCTCTTGATTGCTTCTTTTGGTTTTTTCTTGTCCTTTAGCACTGCCTTGTACTTGAGAATACATTTAGCACCATCTTCCATAAGAATACTCTAATACATGCCAAATAAATTTACAAAATGATATTAAGTAACATATAAATGTACATTTATTAACTATTATAAGTTTATAACCAATAATGGGTCAATCCCTTTGGAGGGTCTATGTTAAGCATTAAAGGTGGCCCTTAAAATCTGTTTGCAGGTCACATGCCTTTGATTACAAAAAAACCTACCTTGAGCTTTTGCACATATCTTTCAGGATCTATGTCTCGATGCAATAGGTAAACCTTAAGGTAAGCCCATTAAAAATTAAAAAAATTAGGCTATGCTGATATGAACTAGTATTCCTGTGATTATCAAGATCGTTTATTAGCAAAGATTGGTCCCTTAGTTTTTCTTTTATCGTGTCTCTACATTGCCTATCCTTGCAATGCAAGAGGTTCATACTTATCTCGAAAGGATGAAAAAAGTGAAATATGATATACTCATATATAAGAGGATTCCAACTATTACTCTTTTACCTTTGGCTTGTGAGTCTCTTTTAAACTTGAGCAAAACTGTGCTTTCCATTAATTTTTAATAGGAACATTTCCCAGCTAATCTAAGTATTTTGACTTTCACCTTTTAACTTTAATTTGTTTACCTTGACATATTCTTATAATTCTTGTTGTATGGGTTTGTCCTTTGGCACTTTGTTGCCTTCAATTGGGATGCTATAAAAACAATGTATTATTGGTTTATTGATTGTTTTGAATTTTTAAACAATGGAAATTGACAAACCTCCTATGTTGAATTTTATTCATCAGGCGCACCATCAATGGTTAACTTAATCCATATACAAGACTTTAAATTTAGCGCTGGTCTGCTTATTCTCATTTTAACTGTGAATTAACTTCATATTGATTCTAATAAGCACAAACAACTTTTTATGAATTGTTATTTTAGTCATGCAGGAAGTAAACTTTGCCATATTTCATCAATGTATCAGGTCTCACTTGTAGTTTCATCGGCCTTCTGTTCATCTTCCAACCTGTACTGATCACAAGAGGTATCTTTTCCTTGTTTTTTCCCCTGTATCAATAAAATTATCCATCCACATGATATTGTTGGCCACTTCTTATGTACTGTGGGATTTCTGTGTTCACCATCTAAAATATTGGTTATGTGATGAAAAGCTAGTACATGTTCTTTTTAAGCAACATTTGTATTCTGGATCAATTTAAAGATCTCTTTACATTTGTTTAAACTGTCATGAATTATTTATATTTTCAGCTTTGTACGTTGCATGTGATTGTGTGCCTTACCAACACTTGGCATTCATTAGAAGACATCAATTGATGCATGAAGATGCACAATCTAAATCTTTCTTTTAGTTGTGTGGCCTTCAGTTGAGTTTTCTAGGTACAATAGTAACTCTGTTTAGCTCCTGTCTTCCTTAGTCATGCATGATGCATCACAAATTTTTTTTTTTTAAATGTGGAAAAACTAAAAACAGACATTGTCATCTAGCTGTACATTCTCATACATTGAAGAAAATGACCTTTCAGTAGAAAATAGTCTTTCACCCACATCACGTATGTGACGAGACATCCATTGTCTTAGGATCAGTCAGGTATACCTAATCATGCCACGTCTTTGATACCTGAGTCCTGACTCTGATGATTGTTGCATAAGGGAAATTCTACTATAGGCCAGTCTCAGATTTCTCTGGTACACAGTGTCAGATGGAAGATCATGAGTTTTCCTTTCCACCTATGTATTGGTGTATATTATTAAAATATACCCTTCCCTAATTCTTTCATGAGCATGTGTGTCAACATAAAATATTTATGATGGTATTGAAGACAAACAATAAATTTTGTAATTTACACACATAAATTAAAATTTTCAGGGACATGTACAAAAAAACCTAAAGCAGTGGTTGCTATCTACACCCCTCATCCGCTTAGAGAATCTAGGAATAGATCCTAGGTGTAATCTATCATACTGCACCTCGGATAGAATTTTCCTTATCATTGAGCTAGGAGTAAGCTAAAGTATTAAATAACTAATGGATTAAAAATACGACATTATAAACAAATAGGTGTATTTTTTCCTTCTGAGGGTTGTAAGCCCTCCTGCCACGCCACTGATGAATGCAGTCTGAAGGTTATGGTAGCATGTTAGACTTCTGCATTCTTAGTATGCCGTTAATGTAGTTCCTTTTCAGTTATAGAACTCATATATTAGCAATACTCATGTTGTTTGAAAGCTTATTTTGTCCAATTAAGGAAGGTCTCTACTTTCGTCCAGTTTCTTCTTATAAAACAATCATCTTTTGCCATTGTGCGACCTTGAATGTCCTGTAGATCTAGATACTTCCAAATTTTATCTTTGTTGTTTCACACAGCCAATTTATTAGCCTATCTTATTGCTTTTTTCCCCCTTAAATTTGTAATTTATCAATGATTAAGTTGACATCAGTATTTGTTCACTATAATATTATATTTGAGTCATTTGAATAAGAAATTAATGTTTTATTGTACGTCAATGTCTTTTTGCTAGTCTTGCTAAGCTTTTTTACTTTGAGAAATAATATATGCTTCTTCTTCTCCTTTGCAAGTAGGGATCTTGGTTTAATATTCATTTTAAATCTTGTTTTTCCTAGAAATTCCGTATGCAGTAGATGAACCAATAAATCCAAATGTGGCTAAAGGAAGGGGTCTTATTTATCCGCTATTAGTTGGAATAGTTTCATCGATGGCCGGTGGGATTAGTTACTGCCTCATTCGAGCTGGGGCTAAGGCTTCTGATCAGCCTTTGTAAGCAACTTAAACTCTTATAACTTTTACTGGTTTGAAATATTGTAAGCATCTCTCTTACCTGAATCCTTGATACAATGAGTAATAGCAATATCTCAAATGCCGTTTTCTATAGTTTTAATGTCCTAAATTGATGTATATAGATGGCGGATGCAAAAGGATTGACGTAATTCACTCATGACATACTTCCCACCCGTTTTCATAACTAGTTGATTTTTTCATGCCTCAACACATCTTTGTAGTATTTATATTATTCCTTTGTTTTTGTTATTTTTTCAACTGCTTCACAAGTCTTTTATTGCTTCAGTTTCTCTGCAGCATATGTAAGAATTTACTTACTAAAAATAATTCATTGATGTCGTTAGCAGTGCTAATTAATATATTTTAAGACTAATGCTACTTAAAAATATTGATTGGGCCAAGTAATTTATGGTGCTATCTTACTAATGTTCTAGGTATACAGTGCTTTCATTTGGGATTCTTGCTACTCCTCTCTCAGCAATATTTACTTTCACCTGGCAGGTATTCTCTCAAGCTCTTTATCACCAATACTCTCCTAGTGCTTAAAGTTACAATAGTTTGACTCAGGAAATAGTTTTTATGTTACTAGAGGCCTTGTGTTATAGGTAAACAATAGTTATCGGGTCATCTGAAGTGTATCTACTTAGGTCTTCACATCCCATCACTGATTGAACAATATGCCACCAAATCTGATTTTTAAAGGTTGAATTTCAATAGTCCCCAGTCTTTTCTTTTCTTGTAAACACAAGTCCTTTCATAAGTTAAGCTTGAGTGCCTTGTGCCTCGGTGATGCCATTCAGTACTTATGCAGGTGAGCTGCAAGTTCAGCGGCCCCTCATGCTATGCACTGCTGTATTGAGCATTTATACCTGCCACCTCACAACAAAACAGCTGTTTTTTAGTACCTCTGTAGTTAGTGATCTTACCATGATAAAAAGGCAATCATATTAGGAATAAAAATGTGTTACATGCGTAGCTGTTCTTCACTTTTTCTGATACTAGACATTTTAAAATTTGCATAGCTGATTCATTTTAATGATTTGGTTACCAATTGCGCTAACTATTCTTGAACAGTTTAAAGATGTTTCATGGATGATTTGTCCTCCCTAATGATTTTGCCACCTTTGCAGGAGTTTGTACTACCTAATTTTTTCACCTTTCTCCTAATGATTGTCCTAAGCATCTTGGCATTTTTTGCAGAGGTATTCTTATATTCTCATAATTGTTCGCTTTATTCTTCACCAATCCTTTTCACTGGCGATATCTGATGATTCTGATCACATGTAGATTTATTTTGTAGTTTTAGTATTTCGTATCTTCTCTGTTCTAATTATTTTAGCAATCCAATCTGATGGTGCCTATTTCTCCACAGCTTTCCTTAGCACGGGGACTTCAACTTTTGAAAGTATGCAAATCGACAAATATTCTGTATATAAAGGTCTAACCCCCTCTTTTTTTTTTTTTTCCAGAATGTCTAAACTGATTACTGGTGCCGATACGTATAACAAGCCTTTGTTATAATAAAAATATCACTCATGTTCTTTCTTCCTTTTGATTAATTTTTACTTGCCGATTATATCATGTATTCTCAGGTTCTGATATCACAAGTCTGCGGCATGACGTTATCGGGATTGACACCCTCGTTCAATCGACTTATTGGCTGCTTTCTTATTTTTGTATCAGTATGTAGCACCGTATATACTGGACCGGAGAAAGACAAAGACGGTGGTTGATCCTGGCCTTTCCCTTTGGTAAAATACTAAAACCTCTAATAACTTCTCTTTTGCCTTCTTCCAACCAGCGAGGAAGTATTCTTGGAATATTCCTTGTGAAATGTGCAAAATTTTGAAATTTTGAAATTTTTTTTTTTAAATTTTTATATTACAGAATCAGTAAAATGCTAGCATACCAATTATTGTTCCCAGAAAATCAATCTTTCAATCAACCCTTTCAACCGGGACTAGAAATGACACATTATTATGTATGAGGAAATGTTGTGGCACATCAGATACAGTATTTGCATGCTCAAAGGTCTTTCAAACAGTAAGTGCAACATGCTTTCCAATCTTGTGTACTTCTGTCACCAACTAGACTGAAAAGATCAAAGGTTGTCTGGCCAAAAAAGACTGCTAGTTGCACAACTGGAGGCTCATAACCTCTCTCACCTTTGCTCTTACTAGACAACCACTTCATCTTTATTTATATCCTCTTTCACTCATTTGGCCTTTCATAGTCCTTTCAATTCTACATCAATTTCACTCTTGTTGAAGCTTCAAGAGGCATTTTTTTTTTTACACTTTTTAAAAGTGCCATTGAGCTGAAATTATCATACAAATGTCGCTCATTGAGCTCAGCTATTTTTTTTAATTGTTATTATTTAAATAAGTTTAAGCAAGCCAAAACTTGTAAGCAAATTCTCCTTGGTGATAACTAATGATCTTAAGGTTTATTAGTACTAGATTTTTCATGTAGATGTTCATGTCATGGTAAAGAGGTAGATTTGAATGTCTGTGTGATTCATATAAAGTGAGAGCACATGTGTATTGAGATATTAACTTTATGTATATGCATGTTTTTGTTTTTGTTGTAAATATATATATATATATATAAATAAATAAAATCAAGTGATGAGTTGGACGGAAGGGAATAAATCCCAAAGTGAATTGAAATACAATTAAATTAGGTAATTAAAAACAAGTTATCAACTCCCAAAGAATAATATATATAAACACAGAATGATTAGAACTTACAAGAGTGTGGGGCTTCACATAAACTTAATAAAATAAAATAAAAAACAACAAAAGTAAAAAAAGAAAGACTTAAATAAAATAAGAAAACCCATCCTCCATTGACTCCCATATTCCCCTCCAATCAAATACAAATTCCCATTCCATCTCCCCTCATTATTTTGCCACTCCTCCATCCAATTTCCAATAACAGCAAAAGAGAATAATCCCTCTGCAACTCTCCACCATTTAGGCGATAGCTCTGTGCACTAGTTCCACAGCATCACTCTTTTCCTCATTTTGGGAGGTGCATACCTTACAAGATCTATGAAATGATAGACAACTACTACTTATAGATATAATTATATATATATATGAATACATAATTATATACATATATATATATATATATATAGTATAGGTATAGGTCTTCCTACCCTTATTCTTTTCTTTTTAACTTCTCGAGGTGTCTCTCTTCCAGACATCATCAATGACGATAATGTTCCCATTTAAAGTCATCCACCACACCACCCCTTCCTTCTTTTATTTATGTCTTATTTATTCCATTTAATTAAAAATATAATTGTGTAGCTAATATCAAGCATCTATTAACAACCTTAAGTCAGGGATTACGTAATAGATTTATACTTTTTTTATTATTATTTATAAATAAGCGTGTAGAATGTAAAATTTCCAACTCTCACTCTTTGAAAGTATTCATAAGTCCTTATATTTTTGAGAAATCTCTATAAAGATCCTTTTCTTTTAAGAAACTCATGCTTTTAGTCTTGAGCTGCATGCCGGAACATGAAAACCACACTGTCCCCTTCATCAGCAACTAATAACACTATTTATTAATTCACTAACAACGGATATGTTACACCGTATACGTTAAATTAAGCCAAACCAAAATAAACAGAACAGGGGCTTTTTAGTCAAGAGAAAAAAAGCTTCAGGGACTTACAGATAATTTCCCTTTCTTTGGCATTTAACACCAAATCTCTCACAGTATCTCTCTTATATGTATTTCTATATATTGAGGCCTATCTTAGAGAGCTCTTGGTATCAATCCCAAGAGCATAAAGCAATAAGGCCTTTTGTCCTCCCTCTCTTTCTCTCTTCTCTTTATCTTTATTTCCCTTCAAAGAAGAAAGAAGAAGAAGAAGAAGAAAGAAGAAGAAGATAATGGAAGAGAAGAAAGATGCTGTTAATGGTGACCACAAAAAGAGTGTGAAAACCTCCTCATGTTCCTCAATATTCACAATCTTCATGCATGCAGATCTTGCAGACAAATGGTTAATGGCTTTTGGCTTCCTTGGTGCTCTTGTTGATGGCCTCTCTACTCCTGTCATGCTTCTCATCACCAGCAAGATCATGAACAACTTGGGTGACACCCTTTCCTCTTTTTCTCTCTTCTCTCATCACATCAATCAGGTATCTATCTTTATATATAATATCTTCATATATATATATATATATATATATATCTTCTTCTAATTGATATACTTTTTCAGAACTCTCTCAACCTTGTCTACTTTGGCTTGTGCTTGCTTTGTGGCCTCTTTTCTAGGTATATATATATATATATACACACTCACACACACAAATATAGATCTCAATCTCTCTTTCTCTCTAAATATAGTTTATGTTTTTCTGATGTAAATTTAATGTATATTCATGCAGAGGGGTATTGTTGGACAAGAACAGCAGAGAGACAAGCATCAAGAATGAGAACCAAAGTACTTAAAAGCAGTGCTAAGACAAGATGTGGAGTACTTTGATCTCAAGGTGGCATCTACTAGTGAAGTTATCACCAGTGTCTCTAGTGACAGTCTCATCATCCAAGATGTTATCAGTGAAAAGGTCCACATACACACACACACATACACATACATTCATGCATGCATTCACTCACTAATCATCTTGTAATTATATTTTCTAGGTACCAAACTTCATCATGAACTCATCCACTTTCATTGGAAGCTACATAATAGGGTTCTTCCTAATGTGGAGACTAGCACTAGTTGCACTTCCAACTGTAATTCTTCTAATCATTCCTGGAATCATGTATGGAAGGATACTAATGGGACTTGCAAGGAAGATGAGGGAAGAGTATGATAAGGCTGGAAAGGTGGTTGAGCAAGCTATTTCATCTCTTCGGACTGTTTATTCTTTCGTCGGTGAACAGAAAACAATGACCGACTTCTCCACTGCACTCGATAGCTCTGTCAAGCTCGGTCTCCGGCAAGCACTTACTAAAGGTTTAGCCATTGGCAGCAATGGTGTCACCTTTGCTATTTGGGCATTCCTTGTTTGGTATGGTAGTAAGCTTGTCATCTATCATAGTGCTGAAGGTGGTACTGTTTTTGCTGTTGGTGCTGCCATTGTCGTCGGTGGCCTGTAATTATTCATATTTCTTCTTTTTTATTTGTTAATATTTAGTGCGGGTAATTATATATATGTATATATATATATATATATATATTTATTTATTTATTTTTTTTGATGTTTAGTGCGCTTGGAGCTGGATTATCAAATGTGAAGTACTTTTCAGAGGGGATTTGTGCTGGGGAAAGAATAATGGAGGTGATGAAAAGAGTTCCAAAAATTGACATTGATACAAAAGATGGTGAAGTATTAGTGAATGTGCATGGAGAGGTGGAGTTCAAAGGGGTCGGCTTCGCGTACCCTTCCCGGCCGGAGAACTTGATACTGAATGAGTTTAGCTTGAAGGTGCCGGCCGGGATGACGGTGGCGCTTGTTGGTGGTAGTGGCTCTGGGAAGTCTACAGTGATTGCATTGTTGGAAAGGTTTTATGATCCATTGCATGGTGAGGTTCTTTTGGATGGTGTGAACATTAAGAAGTTGAAACTCAAGTGGTTGAGGTCTCAAATGGGTTTAGTGAGTCAAGAACCAGCTCTGTTTGCAACTTCAATAAAAGAAAACATATTGTTTGGCAAAGAGGATGCATCAATGGATGAAGTTGTGGTTGCTGCCAAGGCTTCCAATGCTCATAACTTCATTTCTCAGTTGCCTCAGGGATATGATACTCAGGTTTGCATATATCTTTTTTTAAGTTTATTAATTTTTTTATGTATATTTTTCTTTATAATTTTGGATGCTTATTTGATTCATAAATCAACTTGGAAGGGGTATAATCATGATTTTGCAGTTTTAGGGACTCACATAATTTGTTTAGATTTATTTAAAATTTATTAGGAAAGTATAATTTATAGTGGAATGCTCCTCATAATGGAGTTGTTTGGACATGCCCAATTTGGGGAAGGGGGGTCCTGCACAAGAAGAGGTCAATCATTTGATTGTGAGTGTCACTTAGGTTAGTTGCTTTGTTATCCTCATAAACACCCCCCATCTTGTCCCTATCATCCATATATCCTTACACATCCTAAATAATAATAATAATAATAATAATAATAATAATAAATCATTATTATTATGTATTATAATATTATTTACTAAAAGCTTTTTTAATAGATAGTGTAGATAGTGAAAAGTTTCACCTTTATTCATATTTTATTTATTCCATATATTAAAAATAAAAAGAATTATGAAATCTTAGAGGAGAAAAAAACTAATATATTTATATAGACTAAGTAATATAGATTATATTTAATATTTATACTAATTAATTATATTTAAAATAAATAGGAGTTGGTTCAAGTGGTAAAAGGATTGTATAATTTAAACAAGTGATTTTAACTCTTGAAATTTTGTATATATATATATATATATATGCAAAAGGGACATGATGAGAGAGGTCTACGTCTTTATAGAGTCATAATATCTTTATGCTAGATTAGTTTAGAGTATGTGACTTCTAAAAAATAGGTAAAATAAATACAATATAATTATTTGAAATATTGAAATTAATGATAACCAAATATTAATGAAACAATGACATCTCATTTTATCAGTTTAAGTTTATAAAATAGGTTTGAATTCATTAATATATATATATATATATATATATATTTCAAAGATAGCAAAGAACATGAAAACATGAGATTTATACAATAGAATTAAAAATTAGTGAATTATACTATGGAAGGAGAAGAAGAAACAAGAATTTTTAAGATGGGAAGGAACATGAAAAACAAAAGATCTATAAAATAGAATTAAAAATCAGTGAATTATACTATGTAAGGAGAAGAAGGCACAAGGATGGCCCTGTGAGTGGCACTCTCATGAATTGCCCCTTAAATGGGGGAATCACTGTGCTTTATTCCCTCTTTTCATGTTCTATGTCCTGTCAGTTCTTCACCAAACCCATCTTCTTTCCTTTTAATAGTATTATACTTCAATGATTCTAGCTTTTCACTTTTGGTTACCTATATGTCTTAATGGCAGGTCACTCCCTCTATATATAAATTCGCATAAATTTCATGTGAGGTAGTGTTTAATAATTTTGATAGAAATATGATATATATATATATATATATATATCTAAGACAAGTTTCTGTTTGAGACATGTATAAATATAGAGTTATTATTTTAATACACTTGTATTTTTATACCTTGAATGTGTTGAGATTTGAATTTTTATTTTTAATAAAAAACATATTTTACACACAAAATTCAGTGTCAATAGATTAAGAAGTTATTGATTGAAATATATATTTTTAAAATATTTGAATAATTTTTTTATGAATTAGATAATCAATTAATTATAACCACCTCCACGATAGAAGATGGGTAATTTAATTTAATGATTTGTTTATATCTAAAAAAATAAATAAATTATATAATATATAGTTATAAATTTCAAAATTAATTTTTAATAATTTATCAAAATTAGAGTTTTTTTAAAAATTAGAAATTAATTTTTTATAATTTTTTTGGTAATTAATTAATTTGTTTGTAATTTTTAAGGTAACTTATTAATGGGGGAAATCCTAACCTATTTTCCATCCCTAAACTAGGTTCTTAGGAGGATGGTACTTTATATTATTTTTATGTAAAAAGAGGGACGGATATGAGTTTGTAAGTTGAATAAAGTTACCTTTGGAAATATATAGATAGATATACATAGATTTAGAGAGAGAAAAAAGTGGTGCATCTATGTGTTTTTATACAAGTGGGTGAAAGAATGTCTATATAATATTTATTTTATTAAAAAATTTAAAAAAATTTCAAATTAAGTAATGATTGATAGTTTTAGATTTGGAAGATGCTACGCGGATGCACAGGAGTTTTATGTGGGAGGCAAAATCTTTTTCTCATACACGATGAATAATATAAATAATGATTTGTTTATTTTGATAATTTTTTTAAAAAATATTTAATATCAATACAATAAATTAAAATTCTTATGCCTAGATTAACAAATTTTCATAATTTTTTAAAATTTAAATATTAATTTCAGCAAAATGAGTCATTATATAGGGAGAAAATAAAAATTAACTTATACAAATTACAAATAGAAAAAGAAGGTCTTCTTCCGGTGGGAGTAACTATTGACTAGTCATTTTTTAAAAATTAAATTAAATTTATTTTATATATTTTTGTGGAGAAAGAGTATCTTTAACATCCATTGATGTTGCTTTGCATGATTATATATGTATTGTCAAAGTTTCTAATTTTCAAAGCAGTACCTGAAAAGCATGATTGATTAGAGTAAACAAAGGCCAATGGTGCCTTCACCTTCACCCTTTCCTCCTCTCCTTGTCCCTTTACAAAGTGGGCATTGAACATTCATTAAAGCATTCATGTATCCATAGATCAAAAATTGAACTTTATTTGATTGATGTTGCTTGAGTAAACATTCAATTGGAATTTTCTTTTCTTGCATGAAATGCATTGTTTTGTCTTCTTTTGATGACAATATTAGTTAGAATATATAAGTTGGCTAACTCATTGATTATGATAAGCATATGTTAGATAGATAAGTCCGTGATAATCATGACATTTTTTTTTTCATTTTATCTTCATTCTGCAACTAAATTTAAAGTCTCTTTTAGTAATAGTTAAAAGGATATGAATTGATATAGTCAAGTTTGATGAGCTCATGTTATTTGAAATTGTGTTCACGAAATTAAATATATGAGCTCATTTTATCTTCATTTTATCTTCATTCTGCAACTAAATTTAAACTAGTTATACATTTTATTTAGTATTCCTTATACATGTTTTGATTATTATTTAAATGCAAAAAGTTTAGAGTTTATTCTCTGAATTAGGATTTAGTCTCAAAACATAAAAAAATAGATATTTGTTCTTGATTTCTTCTCCATTTCATTGCGACATTTATGGTTGGATTTATGATTATAGGTAGGAGAAAGAGGAGTGCAAATGTCTGGAGGTCAGAAACAAAGAATTGCGATAGCTAGAGCAATACTCAAGTCTCCGAAAATCCTCCTTCTCGATGAAGCCACAAGTGCACTAGATTCTGAATCCGAAAGAATTGTCCAAGAAGCACTAGACAAAGCTTCACTTGGCCGAACTACTATCGTCATTGCTCATCGTCTTTCCACCATTCGCAATGCAGATGTTATCGCAGTTGTTCAAGCCGGTCACATTGTCGAGACCGGCTCTCACGACGAGCTCATTCAAAGTTTCAATGGTTTATATTCGTCGTTAATCCGTCTCCAACAATCCTCGAAAACAAAGGGAGATGAGTTAGATTTTGATCCCTCCTCATCCTCATATATGACAAACAACCAAAGCGGCTCAAATAGCATGAGCCGGAGATTCTCCATAGCAAGCCGTTCGAGCTCGGCGAGGTCTATGGGTAGTAACAAAGATGAAGAAGACGATAATAAGGCGGAGATGAAGTTCTCCGTCCCATCTTTTCGACGACTATTGCTTATGAATTCACCGGAATGGAAACAAGCAACACTTGGTAGCATTAGTGCAATTTTATTTGGTGGAATTCAACCTCTCTATGCTTATGCAATGGGAAGTATGATATCAGTATACTTTCTCAAGGATCACACTGAGATCAAGAACAAAACAAGGATGTACTCATTGATGTTCTTCTCATTGTCTTTGTTATCCTTTGTTGCTCAATGTAGGGCAACACTATAATTTTGGTGCCATGGGTGAATACCTTACAAAGAGAGTTAGGCAAAGAATGTTGTCGAAAATGCTCACATTTGAAGTTGGTTGGTTTGATCGAGATGAGAACTCCACCGGTGCAATTTGCTCTCGGCTTGCTAAAGATGCCAATGTGGTTAGTCACACACCCTTTAATTTTTTTTCCTGTACTTTTAAGTATCTATTGGTTATAATATAATGTAGTTGGCTAGTCACTAAAGAAAACAATCTAGTAATATATAAGAAATTTTTATGCTAAAGCTTTTCCTTTTAAGTAAAAGCAGACATAAAATTAATGAGGACTTATTAGTGCAACAAGAACTTGATCCTACTAATAGTGCGCTTTTCTTGATGAACTGAAGTCCATATGGACCATATTCCATTGAAGATCACTTAGATAGGAATCATATTCTATTCTTAATTTTTCATTCATATTTCCCCATTCTTCTGCTGAAGAATTGCAGGAATATGTATATGGAACTTTTGTTTGGTTTTGTTGTTTCTTTTCTCCTTTTCTTTTTTGTGCTCTTATCTACATATCAAATCATTTTCTTTAATGGAGGATAAAGGAAAAGCTACACCACAAGTAGAATTTTCTTTTGTTATACTTAGAAATCTCTTTTCTTGGTGTTAGTGAGCTACTTGTTCAACGAATCATTAATTGTTTACTATTTCATTAGAAAAATGCAAGATTTTATTCCATAGAAAGTTATGCTTAGCGTTGCATCTAAAAAAACGTCTTTAACAAAAATTTTTTTATAGACTTCACAATCAAACTATTAACCAAAGGCTTTATTTTAAAGAAGCTCTTTTTAGTTTGTCTTCTAGCTTCCATCTTTTCAAAAGCTTTTTTCATAGGAGAATTGTCACATTCATCTTACATAATCAAATGATCTTTCCAAGAATATTTAAATAAATCTAATTAAGAAAGAAAATATCATTTTTATCTTTGCATAATTGTTAATGGTAAACCTACCATAATCACATACTTTTGTTAGAATCCAATAATATAAAATAATAAGAGTTACCTAATAAAAATATTTTTTTACTTTGGATGTGCTCATGAAGAAACATTAACTTGTTAACTTTATTTTTTAGAACAAACAAACAAACAAACAAACATATGCTCAATAATGTTTTTGTTGCTGATCTTATTCAGGTAAGATCACTGGTGGGAGATAGAATGGCACTCTTGATTCAAACCTTCTCTGCAGTGATCATTGCATGCACAATGGGACTTGTCATTGCATGGAGGTTAGCACTAGTCATGATCGCCGTTCAACCCATCATCATCATTTGCTTCTATGCTCGCCGAGTTCTTCTTAAAAGCATGTCCGGTAAATCCATGAAGGCTCAAACTGAAAGCAGTAAACTCGCCGCCGAGGCGGTTAGTAACCTCCGCACGGTCACTGCTTTCTCTTCACAAGATCGAATTCTTCACCTCTTTGAGCTGGCTCAAGAAGGACCTCGCCGGGAGAGTGTTAAGCAATCATGGTATGCTGGTATTGGTCTTGGTTCTTCTCAGAGTCTTATGACTTGCACTTGGGCTCTTGACTTTTGGTATGGAGGGAAACTTGTCTCTCATGGATATATCACTGCTAAAGCATTGCTCCAAACTTTCATGATTCTTGTTAGCACTGGTAGAGTTATTGCAGATGCTGGTAGTATGACGAGTGATCTTGCTAAAGGTGGTGATGCTGTTGTTTCAGTGTTTGCGGTGTTGGATAGATACACACGTATTGAGCCAGAGGACCCGGATGGGCAGATGCCGGAGAAGATTAATGGAAGTGTGGATATTCGAGGTGTTGATTTTGCTTATCCTGCCAGACCTGATGTTATTATTTTCAAGAATTTCTCACTGAGCATTCAAGCCGGAAAGTCGACTGCGCTTGTTGGACAAAGCGGGTCAGGGAAGTCTACCATAATCGGACTTATTGAGAGGTTCTATGATCCTTTGAAAGGAATGATAAAAATAGATGGACGGGATATAAAGACATACCATCTTCGAGCATTGAGGCAACACATTGCGCTTGTGGGACAAGAACCGACATTGTTTGCCGGGACTATTAAAGAGAATATTAAGTACGGGGCCGAGGAGGCGACGGAGGTGGAAGTGGAGGCGGCTGCAAGAGTTGCAAATGCACATGATTTTATAAGTTGTCTCAAGGATGGATATGAGACATCATGTGGGGATAGAGGTGTGCAATTGTCTGGTGGACAAAAACAAAGGATTGCGATTGCTAGAGCTGTGTTGAAGAATCCTGCTATATTGTTGCTTGATGAGGCAACAAGTGCATTAGATAGTCAATCGGAGAAAGTGGTACAAGAGGCACTCGAGAGAGTGATGGTAGGGAGGACGAGTGTGGTGGTCGCACACAGGCTAAGCACAATTCAAAATTGTGATCTTATTGCTGTGCTTGAGAAAGGAATGGTTGTAGAGAAGGGTAGTCATGCTTCTCTTCTTGCCAAGGGTCCCTCTGGATCTTATTTTTCGCTTGTTAACCTCCAACAGGGACCGAAAAGAACACAATGAAGAAGATTGTGGTTTTTGTTGTTTGGTTATCTTGCTAGTTTATTTCATATGTTAAAATTATGTATTGAGGTGGTTGAATGTTACTTTTAATAGCCAAGAGATGGCAAGAACTTAAAAAACATGATGGTATATATTAATGGAGAAAGGTATTTGTTACATGTTTCAGAAATAATTATATGAAATTTTAGCTCATTCATAAATAAGCACACAACACTGATCATACAATAAAAAACAGAACCATGAATCTTATTTGAATTGGAGCAAATTATTGAAGTATTTGCGTAGGGGAAACAAAAACACTTAAATCTTGAATTGAGAGTCTACAATGTGCATGGGGTTTTTTTGGAATTTTACATTCGTTTGAGATTTAGACATGTTTATACTAAATAAATTTAGAGAAAAATTCCAATCATAGTGAGATGATCTTTAATATTTTAAATTCATCTATTATTTTAAATTCGAAAAGAATTAGAGTGGAGAGAAGTTTTCACCTATTGAGCTATAGAAAATTTGTGGTGAAGAATTGTGACTTGTCCACATTTATAAATTTTTTTTTCATATAAATTCAAATTAAAGAGGATCAAATCATTAATTGTGAGCCCCACCCCTTAATTAAATCTTAGCCATTGGTATTATCTTTTAATCATAGCCGTTGATTTTGTTTTCAGTTTCAAAACCCTAGACACTCCTTCTGATTTAGATTGCCGTTAGAAAAAGAGAAAAACCTAGTCTCATCCTTCTCTTCCTATTGGTGGGTGGTGTCGGTGACGAGGAAAAGAGAAGGATCTCGCCGTCACGGGTGTGGTTGATTCACTGTTATTGATGAGGTAAGAACCCTCTTCCTAGGATCTTTGAAAAATATTGTAGAATTATTATTGTTATTTTTCTAGATCTTGATATGTTAGTGCCGGATATTAGTGATGGATGGGTAACGTTAACTTCATGTTTGAGGAGTTTGAGATTAATTTGATAGGTTTCAGATTTCGTTTTTGATAATGGTGGAAACTCATCTTCGATTTTAGGGGTCTTAAAGGCATAATTTGGAGGAAAGTAAAATAAAAAACTTGTAGAGTTTGACGTTAGCTAAGTACCTTCCAAATTTCAGAATTTTTGGAGTAGTGATGAGGGACGTATTGAGGAGCAAGCCTATGTCTTTCTGGACAAAATGGATATGACCTTACAAGGGTATTATGGTAATTTTTTCAAGCGGTAGAGTTTTGGTTTTTAAGGGTCTCACTTGAAGAAAAACGGGTCAACGAACACAAATCACTAGCTTTGCTTGTGTGTCATATCAAAATTTGGCCAAATTCCATCGTTTAGGCCTCGAAAAACCTAATTTTGCCATTTTTAGTAATAATTGATTTCGTTATATCTTAGGATAGAAATCTATGATTTGTGAGCCGTTTGTGGCAATAGTCTTTATTTTGATAGATTTTTTATTTCTTGCTGATATTTGAGAATTTACTATTTTTGGTAAAATTTTGAATTATCTCCTTTCTTAGTGCTATTTTTGCCTATTTAATGTAAGCATATGGGCAAGAGAAAATCAGTTTTGTTATCACTATTTTCTTGAGTAACAAGATTTTACTCTTCCCAAATTTCTGGCTATCTTTGATCAATAGGGTTTAGACAACTTGTTACCGGGCATTCGAAGGCGAATCAACGGGTTTCAAGTATACCTCTGCATCAAGTAGTATCCTATAAATTATAGGCTTTAAATTCAGGTGACACGGACATCTTTTCTGTGCAGCCCTTGAGAATTTATTAATTTTTTTCATGATTGTAGAGTCTGAGTTAGATTTAGACAAGAAAGTTGTAGAAGTTGATGTTATCTTTTTCTCTGCCAAATTTTAGAATTTTTATCGCTGTAAATTGTGAGATATGATCAGATTCCTATAGGTGTGCTCAATGACATTTCTGCAGAAAGTATGAAGATTGATTTGAGAATTTTTTGATCTTAGAGGTTGAATCAGGACTCATATTTAATAAGAAAGTTGTTACATTTTGAGTTAGTTATATGCTCTTAAAGTTTGATCTTATTTGAAGTTATATGTTGTGAGATATTTTTATTGGAATAGGTATGTTTGGAATTGTTGGTTTGCATATTTATGATTTTTAAAAGTGATGGCTTAAATTCTGTAGAGCTCAAATCATTGTGAGATTTGGATATGTTATAGATGTGGATGTCTAGTTTTTTTCAGAAGTTTGAAATTTCTGATTTGGGTTAGAGTTCACAAAGCTATGATGATTTCAATCTTAAGGTTGTAGGGGAATTGGTTATTAGTCTTGACCTAGGTAGTTTTGTTAGTGTCTTGATTATATTTTTGCATTCGTGTGAATTTTAGAAATTGATTTACTTGTAATTCTGATGGGTTATTCCCAAATATAGGACTTCTTAAAAAATCTCAATTGGTGAAAGAATTCAAAATCTGGTTGTTAATCAGGTAATTATCCCATATATAAATCCTATTATATGTATATATTTGAAAATTCTAGTCTTTTTGAATTTATAAAATTTTTGAGAAAAAATGGTTATTATTTCAATTTATATTTTGAATTACTTATTTACTTATTATTTGCAATTCGTATGTAAGTATTTAGTTTTGTAAATGAATTGGAATTATTTTTATTTAAAAATGGGATCATCAAATTTCTATATTCTGTTCTAATAAATGTTTGGACATTATGTATTTTGACATAGCAACTTGTAGTCCCCAACTAACTTTGCAATAACCCTATCATTGGGGTTTAAACATTGACTTTGTCGACATGTATCTGTGAAATAGAAACTATAGTTTCCCACCGTTCCATCGGTGAGAATAACGGCTTCTGATTATTTTGGCTCGGGTCACTGACGGTAAACTTATGAGCTCTGATATTCTGGCTCGGGTCACCGAGAGTAAACATTTGACCTTTGACATTTTATTTTGGTATTAGTTATTTGTGGGACATATATGCTTGACTTTTTGATCAGTTATGTTTTATTGAAAAAAATCTTAACTTCTGAATTTGATTTTGATAAACTTGTATTTTATTATATTTTGTTTGACTTTTGAAATTTTGAAACTTTTATGATCCCGATAATTTTTAGTGGATACTTACTGTTCTGTCAAACTCATAATTTGTTGTTTAATTTTTTTAAGATCAGGAGTTTAATAGTTCACCGCTTTGAGAATCGGGTTTTGAGGCCTTGCACGTCTATTGGGTCTCGGCCTTGTAGGTGTGCTGTCGTTTGTTAGCGCATCAGGTCTGGCGAACCGGGTTCGGGGCGTGACATTAATGTTTGAGGCAATGGTTAATTTTGACTTCTAAGATACACAATATAATTGTTTTAGCAAACTCATCCATTTATTAAATAATTAGTTCGGTGATGAGATGGTAGTTTGGAATAATGTGGCAATTTAGATGGGCGCCTTGTGATATATTTTAGCAAGTCAGTTTCTTTATGAAACAATAAAATTTCCTTTTTAAATAGGATAACATATTTTTTTAATAAATTAAAAAAATACTAACACTTTTTAAATAATGACATGGAAGCTAATATCATATAGGATATGAGTAGGAAAGGATATAAACATGATAAGCTTAAATTCTATTTTGTACGTTTGATGCAACCTAAATAAACTATCGGATAGCATTTGTTATCTTATTTATGTTTGAAGTGGACCAGATAATGGCATGATATGATATGACTTGTGTGTAAATAGACATCGCCCTTCATAATATAGTTATATAATCGTTTGGAAAAAACCTGATCAAAGAAAATCAAAATAAATAAATTTGAGCCTCTTTCACATCAAAATTAATTAAAAACAATTATTTGATTAGAGAAATTAAAGATAAGACATGATCAAAGAAGAGATTTAGATGAAAAACAACATGTTAGAGTAAGAGATTGATGGTCAATTCTTCAACGGCTTCAGATTGGAGAAAACTTAAAACAATGTAATTTGTGTAATATCTAGTTGTTGACAAGCTTTTTGTCCCAAACCTTATGTTCGATAATAAAAATAAGGGATACAATAAAAGCACAGATGAGGGAGAGAAACCAAGTAAAAAGAAAAAAATTTAATTTTTTATTCTAACAAACTAGTTTCTATCCTTACTATTGCCATATGATTATTTATCATGTGGTCTGTAGGATAAAGCTGATCAATATGATAATACTTTCATATCCTCTTGGGACACCAAACAAAAGATAATAGTAGGATATAATAGTTTATTCTATCCTATCATTCTTATCATGTCCACCAAATGAGCAGATAGTGCACTTCATGGATTTTCAGGTCAATTGCCTCTATTATCAGAAATTATTGTCTCAGCACACAACTAATAAGCTCAGTAGATAAAATATGATTAAAATAAATATTTTCAAAATTTAACAACCACAATAAGTTTAGGGGCTATTGGTGGCTTTAACCCAATTAAAAACATATTACCATGTTAATGCATGATGGGACAATTCATGCATGGTTCATCTCATGCATAAAAGAGCCATGGATAAATAAATAATTGAAAGAGAAAAAGATATTATTATAAATAGTAAACTGTATTATTACAATATAACTTACATACTTGCATGAGATTTATTGTGCAATAATCAAAAATTAAAATAAAGAAAAATAAGAATATAAGAATTTGTTTGGTTTGGTTGATAAGACTTAGGTCCATGGGCAGAGTGAGAGATATTTTATATTTGTTCTAATAAAAACTGATACAAGAATAATCAGAAACCGTAGAATCAAAATACTCTCCTCTCCTAAAAAGAAAATATAGTTTAGTTTGCTCCAAATAATACATAAAAAAAGCTAGCTAGTTCATTAGTACCGGGGGCCCAAGCTCTCCGCTTCCACCACCTTTAATTTTTTTTCTCCGTTCAAGTCAAGTTTCCAAAATTTCGGGTAGGGTTATAATTCAAAAAGGATCACCAAGAAATTTAAGTCATCTTAACAAGATTATACCATAGTTATATTATAGCACCAATACTATGAACTAAACATACCTAGGAACACCAGTCATGCCCGGACCCAGTTGAGCCGAACCTGACACTGAACAAACATGCCTCAAAACATGACTCTGAGCAAAAGGAACTAATAAGGTCATAGGATTAAAACTTGTAAGTCTCAAATTCAGATAACCAGAATAATTATAACTAAGCAAGGGTTTATCAGAATTTTAAATGAAAGACAAGGTAGATAGTATACCATTGACCAAAATATTGTGATAAGAAGTCTTCAAGTAAAAGTGTTTGTCTCCAAAGCATAGTTATTTTTCAATTAGTCTAACTCAAAATTCAGAAGTGTATTTAAAAAATATACCGATTGAATTTCAAAAATAATATTAGTCTCCAAATTTACTATAGATATCAAAGGTGATTTATTTACCCTTGGTGCCCTGAGCCAAAATATCAGAGGTCATTTATTTATCTTTGGTGACCTAGGGCTGAATAACATAGGTAATTTATTTATCTTCAGTGATCCGAAATTGAATATTAGAAGCTATTATTATTTCACTAACGGGCTGCTATGAAACTGTAGTCTCATTTTTTAGAAATTCCTCTCAACAAGGTTAATGCTTTACCCCCATTGACAAGATTGAGCATAGCTCATTTGGAGACAAAAATATTCAAAAATAAAAGTAGAATTGAAGTCCAAAAATATCCAAAAGCTTTCCAAGTTTTTATGCACACAAAAATACATATATATTCAACTTAACAAATAACCAATAATTCTGATTATAACAAAATAATAAGAAATATTAAGTACGTACTTAGTAGCAAGAAAAACAAATCAACAAATAAATAATAACACTACAACAAAATTGATGATTAGTGACAAATTTGGTTATGACATATTAGTTTTTTGTCACAAATAAATGACATTAAGTGACAAAAAAATATGGTTTAGTAGAGCATTTCATTAGTTCAGAGTATTTTTAAGTGACAATATTTTAAATCGTCATATGATGATGTCACCAAATATTTGATGTTGTATCTTCGACTAAATGGAGATGGAGGAAATTTTTAGTGAGCGACTTCAACATTGGGTGACAATTATATTAAGTCATTAATGCAATATTTTTTATGACTAATTCTAAAATGTCTTGCTTGTAAAAAGATTAATATAATGTCACCAATATTAATATTTACTATCGGTGATAATTTAAATTTGGTCATGTATCTTAATTATTTTTTTATGACATACAAATTAAATCACCTAAATATAAGTAATATTGACATTATATTATTCAGTCACCTAAATGTAAGTAATATTGGCATTATATTATTTTCCCAGATACATATGCCATTAAAGGATGATATTAGAAAATGTCACCATTTATTAATTAATTTAATGACATTAACCATACGTTACTAATAAATTTTTTTAGTAAAAATTATTAAATATTATTGTAACATTTCATAAAGCTCATGAGTCACGAGAATCACCAAAGGCAGCAGATATATCACTCATTTGCTAGATTATTTAAAAACTACACATAATGTCAAAACATGAGATCATCAAAGATAGCAATCATTTGGATGAAGGCACTAATGATGTAGATTGACATGTTTAGCACTATGGTACAAACACTTTGAGAGCTGATAGCTTTGTTATCCATGGAATATTTTTCCATGAAAAATTTTTTTGTGGAAAATGAAAAAATAGTCATTTGATTGGTATTATTTTCTAGCTATTACTCATATTTTCCACGAAAAATGTAACATTTTCCATGGAAAAAACCTCATTTGCTGTTTGATTGCATCAATTTTCCTAGAAAAAGTTACATTTTTCCATGGAAAATTTTCTCCATAGAAATTGTATTTTTGGCTACATAAAATGCTATTTAATCCCAATCAATTGTTTTTTAAGATTTTATAATAGATATTTTTTATGTACACTAGAATTCAATCTCAAAATTGTTTCAAATTTTCACCACATGTATCACCTGTACTATATATATTAATTTGAGCGAGATTTTCATACCCACAAAAAAAAAAGACTTATTTTTATTATTTTTATTTTTTGTTCCGCATAAGAGTAAAAGAGGAAAAAGAAAGGATAAGTCATAACCATGAAATCAGGGAGTAAAAAGATTTTAAAAAAAAGTGATAATATTCGAATATTCAAAATTTATTTGAAAATTTAAGCAAAAGAAAACAAAACGATAATTTAAAAAATATATTCTAAGAAAAATATATAATCTCTAAATATTTTTTTAATTCGGATAAATAAAAATATATATATATATGTATGCAAAGATAGTTAGGATTATAAAAAGATCGGAATTTTTATTTTTAAAATAAATCCGGGATTTTATCAGATTTATTATAATAAAAAAATAGTAAATAAATAAATATATACTAGTGAGGATAAAAATAATAAATAATAATAATAATGATCCCACGATAATAATTCGATTCCCAAAAATAAAAAATAAAAATAATAGATATAAATCCGGATATTCAAGAAATGGAAAAAATATTCAAATTAAAAATAATAAGAATGAAGAGATAATGATAAAAAATATGTATTTAAAAACCTTATTGATTCCATATTTACACATCATCTCATAATTTCAAATAAACAAAAATTAAGCTAAATAAATAAATTAATTAATTAAAAATATGAATATAAACCCAAAACCAATATTTTTTTGTTATCATAAAACATTATTTTTTTATTTTAAAAATTGTTAAATTTATTACAATAATTTGATAAATAATTAAAATAAATTTAAGTTTACTTAGACTATACCTAAATATAAACGGCTTCAAAATTGGGATAATCATTTACTTTAGGTAATTTAATAAATAATTAATATAATTTGTGCATAATTATTTACTTTAATTTGTTTAAATTGAATTATAGATAATGACTACATATAATTATATTATATTATATTATATTATATTATATTATATTATATAAATCGATTCTATCCTTTTATTTAACCATAATTTATGGTAGACATGATTTTAATTATAAAAATTAATACGTTCAAATTTACTAATGATTTAGAGATTATTATATATTTTTAAATTTTAATTTATCTAATTGCTTTTTGGCTATCATATTACTCAAATATTTCTATAAAAACAAATCTAGAAGAAAGAACTCTATTATTCATATTAGTTATTTAAGAGTATTGGGTGTATACATATCGGAAGATTTTGCACTTGTTGAATTTCTAAGGTAATTTTAATTTATTGCATATATTTTTATATATTCATGTAATTCATTTTTTATATTTATTTAATAGTTGATTTAATATGTACCAAAATTATTTTTCGACATATGTCTAAATAATGCAAGATTTCATATATTTTATTGACATAGGCACAAGTAGGGTAGGCTTCCAGTGGGGGTTAGGGTTCCGATGGGGGAAGAGGGTGCCGACAGGTTAATTGTTATAGAAATATTTTCCATTTTCTTTGATTTTTGCATTAAAATTTTAGTTTGGTGTTTTTAGGCAGATATTTGTAAATTTTTTCTTTAGTATTTATTTTTCTCTTAAAAATAATTCTAGCTTGCCTTTGTTCTATAGCCTTATTAATGAGGCAGATATTTGTAAATTTTTTCTTAAGTTTTTATTTTTCTCTTAAAAATAATTCTAGCTTGCCTTTGTTCTATAGCCTTATTAATGAGGCAGATATTTGTAAATTTTTTCTTAAGTTTTTATTTTTCTCTTAAAAATAATTCTAGCTTGCATTTGTTCTATAGCTTTATTAATGATCTTAAAATTTTTGCATTATGTACGTATATTAAGTTTTTTTCTTTTCTTTTTTGAATGGCCAATCCCACAACTTTAAACTTATTTTTCTTCCCTTCCTCTTTGATATGGTTATATACTTTTACACAAAGCAAAAAAACACTTGATTATTTTTAAGGAATTTTATAATAACAACATATTCATTTTAGCTTTATTGGGCATCTAACATGTTTTGACAAAGCAAAACATACTGTACACCCTTGTTATATGCACCATTTTGTTGACCATTATAATGAAAACAAATAATCACTATTCTAATACTCATGTAAGTTTGTTGATTTGTACTGTATTCAGGTTATTAAGGTTATTATTGATTTCAATTGATTATTTTTTTAATTAGATAGAATAAGTACAAATGTATATTATGACTATATTTGTTTTTTCATTCATTCAAAAAAATAAAAAAAGAAGGTGTAGAAATCAACCAAAGGGGCTAGATAAGCGATAAAGTTTACTCATAATCAAGGATCGAGGGCATTTTGTTGCAAGCCGCTATGCTTTGGTAAATTATTATTGTTTACGTACATTATTTAATTGTCGGGTTTTTGTTTGAATGATTAATTCTATGTAATAATTAATGTTTATTAATTTTGGAACTATATAAGCGTAAGGATGATCAAGAACCAAATAGTATGGATTTTTTCAAGTCGACTCACTATTCGAGAGTAAAGGATGGTCAACATCCCGAGGGCTCAAATAACTTATGTAAGATCTTTCACAAGAAGAATTTATTTTTAAAAAAGATTGCTTGCTAGTTAATATTCTTTTTAATTTTTAGGAAATGATGGAGAATAAATTAGCAATACTTGGTGAAGAAGGATCACAACCCGAGAAAAACATTAATGCAATAGTTGATGAAGTATTTGGTACTACCTCAAGATACTAATAAAGGACTTGGATATGGACCTAAGCCTATTGAAAAGGGTTTCAAATGTAAGCTTTGCTAAGTTAAAAGAAACTCTTACAAAGACACAAAATGAACTCCAACAATATAAGTCAAATTATGAAGTGATTCAAATCAAATGAAGCTATGACTCAAGCTTTATTAGTGCTTTGGAATCCAAGTGCCCATTCCTCAATTTTCAGGTATATGCATAATTAAACTTCCTTGTCTACTTTAAAGTTCAACTTTTTTTAATTTACCCTTGTTATGAATTAGTATTATCATTTTGTTAAAAAAATAATTGATTTCAGGTCATAATAAGACAAGCTCTAGCTGATTCGACAAAAAGTACCATCAACACGGAGTTTAAATTAAGAGTTCAAATGAAGAGCTCTCGAAATTATCTAGTTTGATTTGCATCCTTAAAAAGCTCTAAGTTTTTTTAATGCCATTAGGGACATTTGATGATATTTTAGTTTGTTAGTCTATGTTACTTATTGATTTTATTATTTTGAATAAAAATATTTATTTTATTTACTTATGGTACATTTGACAAATTACTTATAATAATACAATGCCTCTAATATGTATTTGTATCATAGTATTATTTAATATTGACATTTTTATAAAAAATAATATTTTTTTAATAAATGACATTATAAAATATTAATTTGTGACATTTTCAAAACTACATGTGTCACAAAAACATAATAGTTTGTGAGATTAAAAAATTATCAAGAATAAGATGATATTCAATTAATTGTGACATCGCAAAAAAATTAATATGTGACATAATAAAAATATCATGAATGATATTATAGTCAATTTTTAAGACATTATATAACATTAATTTGTGACAGTTTTTAATAACTATACATGTCATAAAATATTTATTTTCTTATGACATTTATATTTTTGTCACGCTTGGTCAAATAAAAATTGTATTTAATGACAAAAATATATTTTATAAGCGACAAACTGTAAGCATCACTAAAATAACCTCCAATTACTAAGTATCATACTTTTTATGACGCTTTTGTTGTACAATATGTGACAAACATTTGTATCATTTATTATGTGATCATTAGAAAAATGTCACAAAATTTCAAAATTTTACTTCATATTTAGTGACACTATATAACATTTTATAACGCTTTTGTAGTACAATATGCGACAAACAATTTCGTCACGTATTATGTGATCAATGGAATAATGTCACAAAATTTAAAAATTTAACTTCATATTTAGTGACAATTTATAGCATTTTATAGCGCTTTTGTTGTACAATACGTGACAAACATTTTTAGATTACTTATTATGTGAAAATTGGAATAACGTCACAAAAATTTAAAAAATATAAATTCATATTTAGTGACAATTTATAGCATTTTTATGACGCTTTTTATGTACTAATACTGAGGACAAAAAAATTTTTCAAATCACGTATCATATGATGATAAGAAGAATGTCACAAAATTCCAAATTTTTACTTCATATTTAGTGACAATTTATAACATTTTATGACAAAATATCATAATATTTTGTGACAACAATAAATATCACAAATAATTGTCGAATTTGTGACATGTCACAATTTTGTCATATAAAAGTTATGATTGCGTGACAAACATGCAAATTGTCATATTAACCCTTTAGCGACGGAGATTAGGCGACGACACGTGGTGACGGCAAAAAAACGTCACAAAATGTTTTTAGTGACAAAAATATGTTATTTAGTGACATTATTATGAATGTCCTTAATTGACAAATTTGTTGTAGTGTAAAGTAATTAAGGGAGAATTAATTTACGGAATAGTTAAATAAATAAATGTTTAGATAAATAATTATCGAACAGAGGTAGAAATTATATAAACAATGAAAAGTTAAATAATAATTAACCAATTATAAATGTATAACAGATACAAGTGAATGAATTAAGATAAAAATTTCAAATTCTAGATAAATATGCGAAATAACGATTAATAGAGATAAATCAATACATAAATAAATAAACAAGAAAAACATAAAATTTAGATATTAGAAAATACTATGACAAAGTATGATTGATTACTTATAGATTTTTCTCAAACTCTAAATCTCCCAATCAGTGCACTAAAACCAACCTTTTTGGAGAGGTTTTGATAAGGACTAATGTCACCTATGAAACGCAAGTGCCCATACCGATCAAGTAATATAAAGCAAGGTTGTCTATCCTGATGAGTGTACAATGTTCATGTATTTTATATCAATTTGTACACTCAATTGACATGCATTAGAACCATATTGTAGAATTTTGTGCTAAATATCATGTGTTTTGTATTAACAAGCTTAGGGCAGTGCTTAAAAACGAGAGATAACCAAAAGAAACATTTCAGACCTTAAATGATGAAGTTGGAGCTTTCTCGGTATCATTAGAACAAGTACAAGGAAAATTGGGTGGCTTACGGGCAGCTTACGGTTGTCCTTGTGGCCGTAAGTCAATTCTAGAAGACCTTGCGGGCATGCTTATGCTCATAAGGGGGATTTAGAGCCAAGTCAGAGGACCTTATGGGCAAGGTTTACATCCGTAAGTATGCCCTTAAGGACCATTCAAAGGAGCTTACGATTACAGCATGTGGCCGTAAGGGTGGTTGCAAGGAGTAGAATAGCTAAGCTTACAGTCTAGAGCTTATGACCGTATAAGTTGGAAAAGAACACGAACATAAGACCTTACAAATGAGGCTTACGGCCATAAGCCATCTTGTAAGGCTCATGACCATCTTCTCTAGCTCCCTTTCGGCCTAGCCCTTACGCCCATAAGCAGCCCGTAAGCAGTCGGTTATAAATATAACTTATGGGGACTATTAGGACATCTTCTATTCTATTCTTCTATTCTTCTATTCTTTGGGGCGATCCTTGGAGGCGAGGTTGAGGAAGATAAATTAAAGGGTGAATCTCCAGCACCTAGGGAGCAATTTCAAGGGGGTTTCGGCTCCACATTCAAGGGGATTGAAGATTGTAGATGTTAAGATCATCATGACCGCGTGCGTGGAGGTTTATTTAGGGCTTTACTGGTGATTCTTTATCGACGTGATTGAGAAGGGGGTTTTCATGGTTTTCATATTTTCCTCCTTTTTCTATATCTAGAATGCTTTCCCTCCATTAATGGAGGGCTAATTTGTAGATGTTCGGGCATAGTTAAACTCTAGGGTTTATATCTATGACTTTGGTTGTTGGATCTTTGATGCTTAATTGATTTCTTATTTGCAATTATATCTATTTGAGTCTAATTGTGTGATTGAATGCTTGATTACTAACGAGGCGAAAGTCCTAGCAAACATACTTGGTAATACTATACGACGAGAAGAAATTCTCAACTAGTATAAACTTGCCGTAATTCGAGTGGATAGTGGGTACACCTCTGGTTAAGGTATGTAGGAGACTTTGTCTCCCACAATCCTTATGAGTGGATTGATGATGATTTCAGTGCTCTTTGCAATCATGTAGAGCGGATTTTAGGAGAAATTGCATTTCTGCTATGTATTTGGATTAGGGGTAATCTTTGTCTTTAATGAGAGATTATCTACTTAAGAGATTGTCATTAGTCAACAATAAGGTTTCATAGAGTGTTAATGCAATTATGTGGATATCTGTATCATCTTTATACCTATTCAATTACACTTCGCCTGAGAAATTGGGGTTTTGTATAATTCTGAAAACCGTTCAGGTCAAATAGGATTGCATGTTTAGACAACCATTGTCTTGTGCCTCATAATCCTAGAGGGATACTATTATTGAACATCACTTTCTTCCTTGATTTATTTCCTTTTATTTCCCATATTCTCTTGTGTTCTTTTGCTTTTATTCACACACACATCACTCGATTGTTTAGACTATTTTTCGTGTTTACCTCCTTCTTTGTGGGCCAATACTATGCACTTATGCACACTTTATTACGCGATCGACACGTACACTTGTGTCCCTATCAGATTCCAAGAGGAACTAGGAAATACTAGTATTAACATTCGTCCTACAATCTAGCCAAAAGCAAGAGTTAGTGAACAAAATTGAACAAAGGCAAGGATACTAAGGTAAAACTATTGACGAAAACTAACAAGAGGTAAATCAAGCATGAGACAAAGGTGTTTGGGCATAGACTTCCTTTAAGGTTATAATGAGGTGCTAGACAAGGTGTATCGAATGAATGCAAAATTTATTAGTCCGAGAGAGTTCCTAATACGTACCACCCATTTCTCAAGGTAAATAGTAACTGGTTCCATATGGTGCTGATACAGACAACCCTATGACCTCAGTGCACTCTATAAACTCTTATCTAGAATAAACAAGCATTCAAAATATAGGCAATTCTCCTCTTGAAGTAATTGCCCCTAATCCCATACAAAGTAAGATTGTGATTTCTCCTTGAAAATACTCCCTACAATTGCAATATGAATGAAATTACTTGTTAATTCACTCGGAAGGATTATGAGAGGAGAACTCTCAACTCCAAAGTACCTTATCTCTAGGTGAACTCATAATCCCCTTCAATCATGGCTTGTTTATGCTAGGTGGGTTTCTCGACTCATCACACAAGCATATCCAATATGTATCCAAGGCTTTTGCCACAATAGAATTTAAGAAAATAGGTACATGCAATTAAATCTAAATTAAGATAATGCATTATAAAAGTTGATGAAAGATTGAAAGTTCACAACCAAATCTCAAAACAAGTAAACACTAGAGTTCATTTACACCCATATACCATGAAAATTAGTTATCCATATTAGAGAACAATAATCCAATCCAATCCACTTGGATGTATGAAGTTCTTCGAAGATTCCCCAATAACCCCGCCGAGATCTCTCCACGAACGACTCCCTAGAAGCTTTGAACCTACGTCTAATCTCTCCCTTTTGCTTTCTTCCCTTGGAGAAGATATGTAATGAAAGGCCTTCAAATTTCCACCCAAAAGCCCTAGTTTCTCGGCTTTTATAACTCATAAATCGGGGGTTCTTACGACCGTAAGAGGTCCATATAGCATGATGCTTATGGCCGTAACAGTATATGTAATAGTGTACGTAATCTTCTCGGGTTGGGTGTTTTGCCCATAATAGTACAATAATAGTGCCCGTTGATAAGGACTAAAGTCACATATGAAACGGAAGTACACATGCTGATCAAGTAATATAGTGTTCTTAAAAGCAAGGTTATCGATCCCACGAGGAACTAGGAAATATTAGTGCTAATGTTTGTCCTACTATCTAACCTAAAGCAAGAGTTGGTTAACAAAATTGAACAAAGGCAAAGATACTAAAGTAAAACTAATGATGAAAACTGGCAAGGGGTGAATCAAGCATGGAACAAAGGTGTTCGGGTATAGATATTCTATTGGGTTTGTTAAATACAATACCATGGTTGTATAAGTCAAGCAATCCAAATTGAACTGAGAGAATTCCTAAATTATACTACCCCCTTTCTTAAGTTGAATAGTAACTGATTAGAAAACCCTATGACCATAATATACTCTATGAACTCTTAACAAGAATAGACAAGTATTCAAAATGTAGATAATTCTTCTCTCGAAGTAATCACCCCTAATCCTATACAAAGTAGAAACGAGATCTCTCCCCGAAACTACTCCATATGATTGCAAAGAGGATGGAATTATTTGTCAATTCACTCTGAAGGATGGTGGGTGGAGAACTCTCGACTCCAAAAGTACCCTATCTCTTGGCGTACTCAAAATCTCTTTCAATCATGGCTTGCCTATGCTAGATGGGTCTCTCGACTCGTCACACAAACACATCAAACATAAATTGAGGGCTCTCACCTCAATAACATTCAAGACAGATACATACAATTGAATTCAATAAAATAAGTATTGCAATTAATAATCAATGTGAAATCATGATGGGGATGCAAGTGTACTTGCTGATCGCAAAATAAAGTGTGCATAAGTGCAGAGTGTTAGTCCATAAGGAAGAAAGTGAATATTAGTAATGACTCTAAACCCGAAAAATAGCCTAAATGATCGAATATTGTGTGTGTGAACAAAAGTAAGCAAGAACAAGAAAATTCAGGAAATAATAGGAGAGAGGTTAAGGAAGAAAACGATATCCAGGCATAGCGTCCCTCTAGGGTTATGAAGTATAGGATAAAGGTTGTCTAAATATGCAATTCTATTTGAACTGAAAGATTTCCAGAATTATACTCAACCACGAATTTCTCAGGCGAAGAGTAACTGAATAGGTGCAGAGCTAATACAGATATCCACACAATCATATTAACACTCTATGAAACCTTATTGTGAGCTAATAACAGTCTCTTAAGTAGATAATCTCTCCCCTATAGAGAAAGATTATCCATAATCTGAATGCAGAGTAGAAATATGATTTCTCCTAAAATTCACTACACATGATTGCAAAGAGCATAGAGATTATCACTAACCCACTCAGAAGGATTACAAGAGATAAAGTCTCTAAAGTACCCTAACCAAAGGTGTACCCGCTATTCTCTCAAATTGTGGCAAGTCTATGCTAGGTGGGAATTTTTTCTTATCAAGTAGTAATACCAAATATGATAGCTAGGGTGATGCGTGTACAATTTTCATATATTTCATATCAATTTGTACACTCAATTGGCATGTAGTAGAACCATAATATGAAATTTGATGCTAAATATTATGTATTTTGTATTAACAAGATTAGGGCAGTGCTTAAAGATGAGGGAGAGCCAAAGGAAGCATTTTTAAACTTAAAACGATGAAGTTGGAGCTCTTCTCGGCAACATTAAAATAATAACAAGGCAAACTGGGTGGCTTATGGGCAGCTTATAGTCATCTTTTGGGCCGTAAGTCAATTCCAAAAGACCTACTGAGTATGCTTATGCCCATAAGAGCGAGAGTCAAGTTAGAAGACCTTATGGGTAAAGCTTACGCTCATAAGGATGCCCGTAAGGACCATCCAGAGGAGTTTATGACCACAAGATATGCCCGTAAGGGCGGTCATAAGAAGCAGAATAGTGAAGCTTACCATCTAGTGATTACGGCTGTAAGCTGGACAGCAACAAAAACAAAAGACCTTACAAATAGGGCTTACGGCTGTAAGTTATCCCATAAGGCTTGCAACAATTTTCTCCAGCTCCCTTACGGCCTAGTCCTTATGCCCATAAAAAGCCTGTAAGTAGTCGGGTATAAATAGAACTTATAAGGACTTCTAGGATATTCTCTATTCTACTCTATTTGGGGCAACTCTTGGAAGTGAGGTTGAGGAAGAAAAAGGCCGAATCTCCAACACTTTAAGGGTGATTTGGGAGGGGTTTGGTCCTACATTCAAGAAGATTGAAGATTGTAGCCGTCGAGTTTATCTTGATGGCATGCATAGAAGCTTCTTCGATGACTCTTCATTCTAACGATTGAAAAGGGGGTTTTCATGGATATCATGTTTTTCTCTATTCTTTGTATCTTAAATGCATGCCCTCCATTAATGGAGGGCTAATTTGTAGATATTTGGGTATTGTTGAACTCTAGGGTTTATTTCTCTTGACTTTGATTGTTGGATTTTTTATGCTTTAATTGATTCCTTATTTTCAATCATATCTATTTGAGTCTAATTGTAAAAAATGAATGCTTGGTTGCTAACAAGGTGAAAGCCCTAGCTAGCATACCTTGTATTGCTACGTGATGAGAAAAAAATTCCCACCTTGTATAGACTTGCCACAATTCGAGAGAATAGTGGGTACACCTCTGGTTAGGGTATCTAGGAGATTTTGTCTCCCACAATCCTTATGAGTGGATTGATAATAATCTTCGAGCCTTTTGCAATCTTGTGTAGCGGATTTTAGAAGAAATTGTATTTCTATTCTTTATTTGGATTAGGGATAGTCTCTCTTCAGGGGAGATTATCTACTTAAAAGATTATCATTAGTCTACAATAAGGTATCATAGAGTGTTAAAGCGATTGTGTGGATGTTTATATTAGCTCTATACCTATTTAGTTACACTCCACTTGAGAAATAGGGGTTTTGTATAATTCTAAAAACTTTTGGGACAAATAGGATTGCATGTTTAGACAATCATTGTCCTGTGCTTCATAACCCTAGAGGGATGTTATGCCCAGACATCATTTTCTTCCTTGATTTCTCTCATGTTATTTTCTATACTTTCTTGTAGGTAGGGATGATAGCACTTGAGTGGTAGGGCTGCAGGAGTTCCTATTTCTCTACAGCCTTATAGAGCGCCACCTTAAGGGGGTGAGGTAGAGGATGAGGAGTCGGACGAGGGGTCCGGCAGTGAGACATCCCTTCCATCGGCCATTGAGCCAGTGTGTACTTCTAGCAGAGCAGTTCCTCCTGGACGTAGATCAGAGATACAGGAGCTACGGACCACTGTGCTACAGCTGCGGGAGGGTCAGCGGACCATCATGGCTACCCAGGCATGGATCGAGGCTGACCTTGGCCGTGCCCTAGATATTCTTGTACGACTGGTCCCTCCTACAGTCCCATCTCCTCTAGCTTCTACTCCTCCTTTCTCGTATCCACCGACAGAGTCTACACCATCAAACTACACCGAGCATTAGCTTTATTTCATTTTATTTCATATTTTCATTTCATTTTATTTCATTGTATTCAGTATTTTTGGCAAGGGTTGGCCCTGCATAGTTTGTAGTTATTTTGAGACTATTAGTGGATTTATATTTTTTGTTGTTTTATTTTTATTTTGTTGAGCTTTAATTTTTTCCTTTACACCTCTCAGGACTTATTTGCAATGCCCACCATCTTCATTTATAAAGGGGATGCTTACTCGGTTATTTCTTGACCGCGAGTGACCCCCAAATTGCTAGGGCACAACCATGGACTTACTAGACTGGTTACAAGCTTCAATGATTTCACATATGTAAACTGGGAAAGTAATCATATTCCACTATCTCCCTACTATTGTTTGCATTACCTTACATGTTTCTCTTTTACACATATTGAGGACAATGTATGATTTAAGTGTGGGTGAGGGGTTTAAGTGTCATTGCTAACTCTATTATATGATAAGTATGACTTATGATGGTGATTTCAAATGTAGAGGAATTTCTTAGTATTAGGGTGGACACTTACGAGTTTGTTCTATTTCGAGTCCTATTTTTTTCCTAGTGTGCATGCTATTCTTGGTTATTTACCTAATTAGAGCACACAATTTCTCTATTGTAGCGACTTTGACTATGTTGGACTTCCTTTAGTTGTATTCACTGTACTTCTTGTATAGAATTTTTTTTCCAAATTTGAAAGAATTTGTTTCAAAATAGAAAAGCAAAAAGTTGATAAATGGAAAGAGCTACCTCTATTAGAAGTGTGAAGCTACTCTCGACAAGTCGGATATTATGGATGCCCTAATAATAGAAAGAGCTACCTCTGTAGGTGAGTGTAACTACCGTATTCGTTTCATAAAAGATATGGAAAAAGCCACCTTTCTTGTAATTGTGAAAGCCTCTCGTTTAATGTTCACGGGAAAGGGCTACCTTGGGAGATATTTGAAGCTACCACCTTATGCATAAGAAGTTTTTTTTTTTGTGATTGTTTGCTCTTGGAAGTCCTCTAAGTTGAAAGAAGTGAAGTAGAGAGTTGTAACACACACACACACACAATGATAATCTTGAAAAGAATGTTCACTATTTTCTGGGACTTGAAATTTTTAGCATTCTTGTATTGTGCAAACCTGAATTACTTGTGAAACTCCTAAATTCTTTATAGCCCGAGGTTATACACTTTCTTCACTTGGTGTGTAATGTTCTATTTTGCTTGAGTACAAGCAAAAGCTTAAGTGTGGGGAATTTGATGAGTGTACAATGTTTATATATTTCATACCAATTTGTACACTCAATTGGCACGTGGTAGAACCATAATGTGGAATTTGATGCTAAATATTGTGTGTTTTGTATTAACAGGATTAAGGAAGTGCTTAAAGATGAGGGAGAGCCAAAAGAAGCATTTTTAGACTTAAAATGATGAAGTTGGAGCTCTCTCGGTAAGATTAGAACAAAAACAAGGCAACTTGGTGGCTTACGGTCATTCTTATGGCCATAAGTCAATTCTAGAAGACCTTACGGGAATGTTTATGCCGTATGGTTGATTCAGAGTCAAGTTAGAGGACCCTATGGGTAAGGCTTATGCCCGTAAGGACCATCCAGAGGAGCTTATGACCACAGCATATACCCGTAAGTGCGGTCGCAAGATGCAAAATAGTGAAGCTTATAGTCTAGCGCTTACAATTGTAAGTTGGACTGCAACACAAATAGAAGACCTTATAGACAGGGCTTATGGCCGTAAGTTTTCCCGTAAGGCTCGCGATAATCTTCTCTAGCTTCCTTACGATTTAGTCCTTATGCCTGTAAGCAACCCGTAAGTAGTCAAGTATAAATAAAACTTATGAGGATTTCTAGGGTATTCTCTATTCTATCTTCCTACTTTTTTAGGGGTGATTTTTGGAGGCGAGGTTAAGAAAGAAAAAGGTTGAATATCCAGCACTTTAAGGGTGATTTGGAGAGGTATTTGGTCCTATATTCAAGAGGATTGAAGATCGTAGCCGTCGAGTTTATCTTGACAGAGTGCGTGGAAGCTTCTTCGGAGACTCTTCATCCTAGGGATTGAAAAGGGGGTTTTCATGGATCTCATGTTTTTCTCTATTCTTTATATCTTTAATGCTTCTCCTCCATTAATGGGGGGCTAATTTGTAGATATTTGGGTATAGTTGAACTCTAGGGTTTATTTCTCTTAATTTTGGTTGTTGGATCTTTGATGCTTTAATCGATTCCTTATTTGCAATCATATCTGGTTGAGTCTAATTGTGTGAATGAATGCTTGGTTGCTTAGGAGGCGAAAACCCTAGCTATCATACCTTGTATTGCTATGTGACGAGAAAAATATTTCAACCTAGCATAGACTTACTGCAATTCGAGAGGATAGTGGGTACACCTTTTGTTAGGGTATCTAGGAGACTATACCTCTGGTTAGGGTACACATCTGATTAGGGTATCTAGGATAGTGGGTACATCTCTGGTTAGGGTATGTAGGAGAAATTCTAACCATTGTCTTGTGCTTCATAACCCTAAAGGAATGCTATACCCGGACATCGCTTTCTTCCTTGATTTTTCTCCTATTAGTTTCTATATTTTCTTATTTTCATTATCTCTTGTTCACACACAAATCACTTTATCATTCAGGTTACTTTTCTGATATAGAGTCATTACAAGTACTCACTTTCTTCTTTGTGGATCGACACTTTACACTTATGCATATTTTATCACGCGATCAGTACAAACACTTGCATCCCTATCATAGGGCTTTTGCCTTGTTAGCAACCAAGCATTTAATCACACAATTAGACTTAAATAGATGAGATTAAAATAAGAAAATAATTAAAGCATCAAAGATCCAACAATCAATGTCAAAATATAAACCTTAGAGTTCAACTATGCCCAAATATCTACAAATTAGCACTCCATTAATGAAGGGCAAGCATTCAAGATACAAATAATAGGATGAAACATGAAAGCTATGAAAACCCCCTTTCTCAATTGTGTTGATGAGGAATCACCGAAGAAACCCTAGATAGGCTTCCACGCACACCGCCAAGGTAAGCTTGACAGCTACAATTTTTAATCCCTTTGAATATTGAGCCAAATCCCCTTTGAAATTGTTCTTTAGGTGTTGGAGATTTGTCTCTTATCTTTCCTAACTTGCCTCCAAGAATCACCCAAAAGAAAAGAATTGGATGCCCTAAAAATCCTTATCAAGTCTATTTATACTTGACTGCTTATGGGCTGCTTACGGACATAAGGATGTGGCCATAAGAGAGCTGGAGAAGATAGTCACAAGCCTTACGGGACCACTTACTGTCCTAAGTTATGTCCATAAGGTCTTCTGTTTGTGTTACGGTCTAATTTACGGTTGTAACACTACAACAATTTGTATTTTTAGTGATAACAAAAGTTATTACTAAAGGCAACAATTTTAGTCACAATTAGTAATAGTAGCAAATTTTAGAAGGCGTCACCTCTCGTCACAAATACCTCCAATGCTAATACAAAAATGACCATTTTAGACAAATGGTCACAATTACTCCATATTTTTGTGACCAATTTCACGACACTAACAAATTTAATATTTGTGACAAAGCAATATGCTACAATAGCCTTATTTATTTATGTCAATTTTGTTGACACAAATATTTTTTAATTGTGACGATAAAGTACTCAAAATATTTGTTCTGTTGTGTCAATTTCGTTGACATAAGAGAAATGCTAAATTCTGACGAATAAGCCGTCACAATAGTCTATTTTATTGTGACAATATTGTTGACACAAAAAATACAATAGTGACAAAGTGTTTTGTCAATAGTACATTTTTATTGGTGACCAATACTTCATCACTAATATTACTTTGAGAAATTGTTATGTGTTTATTATTATCACAAATAAAATTATTAATTTAAAAATAATGTTGTCACTAAAATAAAAACTATGTTACGCTTATTTTGTAACTAATATAATAAATTATATGTGATAAATATAAAGTTATATTTTAGATACTTTTGTCAAGACAAATTTTTAGTAGCAAAAATATTGTCACACAAGCAAATAAAGTATTTAATATTATATAAAAATAAATAAATAAATATCATCAAAATATACAAAATTCAAATTTTGAATATATAAAATTGAAATTTTAATATCCAATATACAATTATAAAATTATTCTTTAAAAAAAGATTATAAAATTATCCTAAATTTGGAGATGAAGTACTCCTTTATGCATTTGAATCTTCTTTTTTGCTTTTCAGCCTCAACTTCTACTAGAATTTAACTCTTTTGTTGGGACTTTAATGTTATTCCCTTTCCTTGATGCTTATTATGCACATATAGAAATAAAAATAGAATCTAATAAAATAATTTTAAAAATAATTTTTTTTTAATTTAATTATAACTTTCATACCATTATTTTTTCTCAATTGAGACAAGGTCCATGTTGCATTTTGGCTTTTTGTGATTTTTCAATAGATAAAAAAATCATAGAAAAAAATCACATAATCAAAATATAAATAACATATTCCTATGATGAACCTGAACCTAAGATTCAAAGTATTGAAAAAGAAAACACTAATAAACTATCATCATTGAAAAAAATTTAATAAACCTAACTTTGAATATTAAAAAAGATAAAGCAAAATAATAATTATCTCTTATTCATTGCATAAACTAAGCAAAAAATTTAAGAGAAGAAAAATAAGTAAATCTTGTGACCATCAATAACATGTACCTTTACATCAAGAGCTAGTTGTGTCACTTTAATTCTCCAAATCAAATGAAGCCGAGCCGTTGCCATCGATCTCCATTGGCACATAATTACTCGAAGCTTCACTCTTTTTATATGTTAAGTTCATTGAGGATATATATCTATTTAAATTTTATTTTTTTTTTAAAAAAAATTATATTATCTAGATTTTGTTTTGTGAAATTTGGTAAATCTCTATTTAATTTTAATTTTTTAAAATTTTCTATAATACTTTAAATCATAGGTATAATCTAAATTAAAAGCTTGTTTTCTATCCCTTAAAATATCATTTTAAGGATTGGATAAACAATAACAACTTGCAAAACAATAAATTTGGAGAATATTTTTTACATCGATTTTTATCTCATATTTTTACAAATATTTTTAAAATTTGAATACCTTTTCTTAATATATATATATATATATATATATATATATATATATATATTGACACACACATAGACATTAATATTTGAATTTTTTGTGACAAAAAATGTGAACAAAAAAAAATAAAATGACCAGTGGCGAAAAACACTTTTGTCACAAAAAAATATTATTTATTATTAATATACCTATTAATATTATATAGGTATATTAATAGTGATAATGTAATTGTGAGAAATCCTAAATCGTCATAATTATAATAGTTTTAGTCACAAAAAAATCATCACAACTAACTTAAACAATAGTGTTAATTATTATTATTTTTTTTATCACAAAGAACTTCATATTTGTGACCAAATGATTGAAAGTTATAGAAAAAAAATCATAATGTCATAGTTTTTGTAGTGCAAGCATAATTTATATGGTATATTAAAACTAGATTGGAGAAAGCAAGGCCTATATTTTTCTTTTTTAAGTTTTTTTTTTTTTGTTACTTTTGGTATTCTTATGTAAAAAATAGCTATTTATTTAGTAAATGATTGATGAATATATATATATATATATATATGGAATATTCTTCTTCGTATTGTAGATATGGGGGGCTACACACCAATGTGATGATGATGATTTAGTATTTGGGCATAGTTACTTATAATGTTTTAATAGGTTAATTTTGGTGTAATAGAACATATATTTTTTTAGATCTAATAGGTTATTTTGAAGAATTTATGAATAATAATTTTGTTTGATAAAATCACGTTAAATTTTATATTTAAAAACCTTTTAAATTTTATTAATAATTAGTTAAAAAATCTATACATAACCTTTAAGATTGGGTAGGAAAAGATAGACTTTTTAATATTTTATTAATAATATAATTTTACAACTATACACTACGAAATTGTAAAAGTGACAAAATAATTAGATGTCACAACTAATCCAAACTATTGTGTCAATTAACTTTTTTAGCATAAAACCTCGAATAACATAGTTAAGAAATTTAATTTTTGTGGCAATATTTAGTAGGCACTAAATGGTTGAATTTTTTTGTGACAAAATTATTGTAATAGAATATATATATGTTGAGTGACGGAGAATACTTTCGTCACAATAAATAAAAAAAATTATATTTACGATAATATTTCTTGTCACAATTACACATCATTCTCATCAAAAAGTTTTTAACATAAAATCTTGTATGCTTTTAGTAACGAACGTTGGACACAAGAAATTTCACCACTGTTAATATTAATAGTGACAATTTAATTGTGATATATACTAAATTGTCACAATTACCACTGCAACAGTGATAAAAACATAAGTTATCACAATTAAGTTAAACAATAGTGTTTGTTTCTTTTTTTGACACAAAAAACCTAATATTTGTGGCAAAATAACCGGGTGACACAAAAATATTGTCACTAAAAATCTTAACTCTTGTAGTGTAAGCGCTGGATTGTAAACTTTATTGTGCTGCTTCTTGCGACTGCCTTTACGGGAGTATGCTGTGGTTGTAAACTCCATTGGATGGTTATTACAGGCATCCTTATGTATGTAAGTCGTGCCTGTAAGGTCTTCTATCTTGATTCTGAATTCCCCTTTACAGGGTAAGCATGCCCGCAAGGTCTTCTGGAATTGACTTACGGCCGTAAGGTTGGCCACAAGCTGCTCGTAACCCACACAGTTTTGACTTGTCCTTAATTAAATAATTCTAAGAGAGCTCCAACTTCATCGTTTAAGGTCTGAAATGCTTCTTTTGGCTCTTTTTCATCTTGAAATGCTACCCTAAGCTTGTTAATGCGAAACACACGAGATTTAGCATCAAATCTCACAATATGATTCTAATACATGCCAGATGAGTGTACGAATTGGTATAAAATACATGTATATTATACACTTATCACTCATATAATTACAAGAATACATAACAAAAGCCAAAAGTTGAGTCATGATTGAAAACATAGAAGAAACTCCCTCAGTGCTTCTCTTGTTGTAGATGATGGAATCTCTTGAGTTGATCTCTATCTTATCTTCAATCTTCTACTTGAAGTGTTGATATAGCAATGTCAATTCATCCTGATTGGCTCCCCTTTGGTCTCTATTTGAAATCTAAGCCTCCAATGAAGCTTTAGCCAAAAGATCCTTCAAAAAACCCAACTAGCCGGTTTTATTTTGCTGGTAAAAGATAGTACACGCCAGTGCTTAGGATGTGCTTGACCTATGGCTTTTATTTATGGTATTCTGGATTTAAATCTTAGTGAGTTTGGACTTTCATCAATAAGCATGCTCGAAGAACACACTTGTGCTTTCTAAGAACCAGTATGCTTTGGGCAGAATGACTATGATAGGAGAATACTAGTATTAATCTGAATTGCAAAAACTAGTCTACCATAAGTCGTGATGTGTGAATGTGAACAAAAGAACAAAAACAAAAAACAAGAATATGAAAGTAAAATGGTTGAGTAAACAAGGAGAAACGGGATGCTCGGACATAGAATCCGTATAGTGTTTTTATAAGTTCAAGACAAAGGTTGTTAGCAATTTTATTTGAACCGAGAGAAATCTTAAAATATACTACCCCTCTCTTACAAGGGTGGATTATAACTAATCCAGTACAGTACTAATGCAGACACCCCATTATTGCATTGCACTCTATGAAACCTCAATGTGAATTAATAAGAATTTAATAAGTAGATAAACCTTCTTGCAAAGTGATTGCCCTTAATCCCATACAGAATAGAAATGCGATTTCTCCTAAAATCTATTCCCTATGATTGCAAAGAGTATGGAATTACTTGCTAATTCACTCAGGAGGATTATGGGAGGAGAACTCTTGACTCCAAAGTACCCTATTTCTAGGCTTACGATAGTCCCCTCTAATCACAGTATGCCTATGCTAGATGGGTCTTTTAACTCGTCACATAAGCAAATCATACATGAAACTAGGGATTTCTCCATGATAGTATTCAATTTATTGATAACACACGATTGAATTTAAATAATATAGATTACAATTAGAAGAAAATTAAAGTATAAAGATCTAGAACCAATGTCAAATAGGTCAAACCCTAGATCTACACACATGCATCCACAAAATTAGTTTTCCATTAATGGAGAACAACAATATAATTCATAAGGCACAATGAGAATGGATGAAAACATAGAAACCTCCTTCTCAGTTGCACCGTTAAGATTGCCATCGAATCTTCCCAAAAATCTTCCAAAGACACAGCTAAGACACTCAAGGTAGGTGGGCTATTTCTCCCTCTTGATTCACCTTTAAAGCACTGGAGAATCACCCCTTTCTTTCCATAAATGATGAGCGTACAATGTTCATGTATTTCATATCATTTTGAACACTCATTCGGCATATATTAGAACCATATTATGGAATTTGATGCTAAATCAAGTGTGTTATATATTCTCAGGCTTAAACCAGCATTTTAAGATAAGAGAGAGAAAAAAAAAGCATTTTAGACCTTAAATGAAGGAGTTTGAGCTCTCTCGGTATCATTTGAATAAGAACAAGGCAAATTGGGTGGCTTACGGATGGCTTATGGCCAACCTTATGACTGTTAGTAGATTCCACAGAACCTTGCGGGCATGCTTATGCCTGTAAGGGGGATTCAGAGCTAAATCAGAGACCTTACAAGCATGACTTACGCCTGCAAAGGACCATCTAGAGAAGCTTACGACCAAAGTATCGCATTAACAAAGGTTGTTTAAACATGCGATTTTTTTTTGAATCAAATGACGGTCTCTTGAGTAGACAATCTTCCCTTATGAAGAAGGATTATCTCTAATCCCAATACAGAGTAGAAATGCAATTTCTCCTAAAATCCACTCTACATGATTCCAAAGAGTACGGAGTTTATCACTAGACCACTCAGAAGGATTACATGATACAAAGTCTCTGAAGTACCCTAACTAGAGGTGTACCTACTATCCTCTTAAATTATGGCAAGTCTATGCTAGGTGAAATTTTTTTCTCGTCATGTAGCAATACCAAATATGATAGTTAGGGCTTTTGCCTCGTTAGCAACTAAGCATTCTATCACACAATTAAACTCAAATAGATGAGATTGCAATTAACATAACAATCAAAGCATTAAACATACAACAACCAATGTCAAAATATAATCCCTAGAGTTCAACTATGCCTAAACATCTACAAATTAGCCATCCATTAATGGAGGGCAAGCATTCAAGATACAAATAAGGGAGAAAAAGAAGAAAGTCATGAAAACCCCATTTTCAATCCCTAGGATGAAGAATTGCTGAGAAGTTACTTGAAAAACCTTCCACGCACGCCACCAAGATGAACTTGACAGCTATAATCTTCAATCCCCTTGAATGTAGATCTGAATCCCTCTCTAAATCGCTCTTTAGGTGTTGGAGATTCGTCTCTTTTATTCCCTAACATCACCTCCACGAATCGCCTAAAAAGAATCAAAGGATAGAATAGAGTCTGTCCTAAAAATTCTCTAAAATTTCTCATAAGTTCTATTTATACCCGACTACTTACGGGCTGCTTACAGGCGTAAAGGCTAGGCCATAAGGGAGCTGGAGAAGATGATCACGAGCTTTATGGGAATACTTACGGCCGTAAGTCATAGCTTACGGAAGTAGGCGCTGGACCATAAACTTCACTGTTTTGCTTCTCGCAATCGCCCTTACGGGCATATCGTATGGTTGTAAGCTCCTTTGGATGGTCCTTACGGGTGTAAGCTTTACCCATAAGGTCCTCTGAATTGGTTATAAATCGGCCTTTATAGGCATAAGTATACCCGCAAGGTCTTTTGGATTTGACTTACGGCCGTAAGATTGGTCATAAGCTACTTGTAAGCCACCCAGTTTGCCTTGTCCTTGTTCTAATGATGTCGAGAGAGCTCCAAATTCATCATTTGAGGTCTGAAATGCTTCTTTTGGCTCTCTCTCTCTTCTTGAAGTGCTGCTCTAAGCCTATAAATGCAAAACCTACTAGATTTAGCATCGAATTGCGACAATATTATCTTACTACATGACGGATGAGTGTACAAATTGGTATAAAATACATGCATGTTGTACACTCATCAAGGGTTTCCATGTTTTTCATGTCTCCTCCTATTATTTATGTCTTGAATGTGATAAGTGTCTAAATGTACATATTTTATACTTATAATTTTTGTACTATTCATATATGTTTTGATGAACCGATGCCCTTTTTGTGTTTAAATTAGTTTTATTTGTGTTACAAGCCTGGAAGAAGCCAAGGTGAGCTCTAGAACGCATTTGTGAAGAAATTGACAGCAAAAACAGCGTTTTAGGATTTTAGACACTATAACAGCAGAGATATTTTCGGCGTGAAAAGGCTGGGAGCCTCAAGTGCATCCTTGCGCCCGCACGGAGCCCATAAAGCTCGAGCGAATGACATTAAAAGGGCATCTAGGGCATCAAGAAGAGGGTCTTTGGCCACCCTTTCTCCACCATCATCTTCTAGGGCTTTAAGGCGGCGGGAGAAGGAAGATCTAAGGGCAAAATCCAAAGAAGAAGAAGGTTACGCTAAAGGGAAAACATTAAGGAGCTTGCGGGCGTGGATCCGACAAGTTCTTAACACCACCTCCTAGTTGACGTGTCTAAGGGAGTCTTTCTTTGATTTTGCTCATACTTGCTTTGAATCTTGAGATCTCTCTTTTATTCATATTCAACTAGACTCCCAAGGTCATCGGTCATTTGGTGAACCTTCGGATGAATTTTCTTGTATAAATGTTGTGATTTATATTTATTGTATTTAGTTTGGTTTATGGTTCAAGCTTTTTGTTCATGAATGTGTTGGATTGTATGAAAACTCTATGGTTCAACTTCTAGATTGTACTTGGTTGCGTCCTACGCCATTGTGCAAGATACACTTAGCTTGATGGGGATTCATGTATAAATACAACGTGTCCATCAGGTATTTTGTACCACTCCAACTATTAGAATCGGACCTAGGTATTGAGTATCGGCCCTAATTAGAGATTTCCCTGCTTGTAATGCAATCATAGGAGGATTTGGTCGGAAGAGATTCTGAACCAATACTTGTATGTGATTAGGGGTAATCACTGTAGCCATCGGGTTAACCTACTTTAGGATGTCTCTTGGCCCAAAACCACCATTGCCTGTGTAATTCTAGCATCCTTCTAGCTTGAGTAGTCCCGAAGGGATCCTCGCCCGGGGCCTCGTACATTCATTGTTATTTACTTCATTAATGTGTTTACGTGGTGTGCCGTAGTCCATTTGTTTATAGCTTTCTCTTTTGTTATTTTCTTACTTTGTTTTAATCCTATATTTGGTAGACTAGATAGCGCCATCTAGGGGAAAATAATAACAACTCTTAGGACCCCAAGTAATACGACCCTCTCGTGCTTGCGCTAGAGGTTTATTACTTGACAACCCGTGCGCTTGCGGAACTCATCAGAATGCTTGCTCCCCTTTAATGGAGGACTAATGTGTAGATTTTTGGGCATAGTTGAACTCTAGGGTTTATTTCATTGACATCGGTTTTTGAATCTTTGATGCTTTAGTTATTTTATTAATTGTAATCATCTCTATTTGAATGTAATTGCATGTTTTTATTGAATGGTTGCTATTGTGGAGAGATCCCCTAGTTTTCATATATCTGATGTGCTTTATGATGAGAAGAAATTCTCACCTACCATAGACACACAGCTATTCGAGGGGATTGTGAGAAAGCCTCGGTTAGGGTACTTTGGAGACTTTGTCTCCCTCAATCCTTCTGAGTGAGTTAGTGATAATCTCCCTACTCCTTTCAATCATGTGGAGTAGATTTTAGGAGAAATCGCATTACTTTGCATTTGGATTAGGGGTAATCTTTCTCCTTGAGAGAGATTATCTACTTAAGAGATTGTTATTAGCTCATAGTGAGGTTTCATAGAGTGTTATGCAATTGTGTGGATGTCTGTATCAGCTCCACACCTATTCAGTAACTCTTCGCCAGAGAAATCAGGGTTTAGTATAATTCTGGAAACCTCGAGGTTCAAATAGGATTGCATACACATCATTCAATCATTTAGGTTATTTTTTGGATTAGGGTTATTACTAGCATTCACTTTCTTCCCTGTGGACCGACACTCTGCATTCACGTACACTTTATTACATAATCGGTACGTACACTTGCGTCCCTATCACTAAGCCTCACTGTTGAAAGAGAAAATATCCTCTTAAAAATCCTATTCAAGAATATTTATACCTAGCCACTTACGGCCTACTTATTGGCGTAATAATGTGGCCGTAAGGAGTTAGAAAAGATGGGTCGTGAGCCTTATAAGATCACTTACGGCCGTAAGCCCCGTCCTTAAGGTCTTATGTCTACCTCGCCCATGCATTAAAGCATGCTTAGGATGCTAAGACATTGTTTTCTCCCTTAATCCCCTTCTTCTTATCATCTTATTTTGAGAACTTTGTTGAAAGGATAAATTTCTAGAGGAAATTCTAGTTCCGGCTATCACATCCTTGTCTCTCACTTGGCCAAGCCTTTGACTCCATGTCTATCCTTCTTCTCCATTCTTCCTTCTCCATTCTCCCTCTCCATCTTGCTCTCTTGGAAAGGTTGAGGGGGAGTGTGTACCATCACCGGAGTTCGGGCTTCTAGTAGAGATCTTGACGTTCGGAGTGAGGCTAAGAGGAGTAGTGAACCACCAATACTTCAGCAAAGTCTAGGTAGGTTCTCTTATTCGTGGTGGTAGATCTTGATGCATGGGTAGTGGGTGAAGCTTGTTTGAATATGAAAATTAGAGCATGTTGGTATGTTAAATCCAGGTTGAGATGCATGCTTGGAGGCTTATAGTTGTATGTACTTTTATATATTCATTCAACCTTTTGATCTTAATTTCATGTTAACATCATTTCAACTCCATGTTTATACCTGAAAACTAGTGGAACTTGACGCCTTTTTCCGTTCTTTTGATTTAGTTTGCATGTTGTTTAGTTGGTGGTGAGCTTAGTTATAAAGCCTTTTCTTTTTAGCTATCTATGGGTTATGTATATACTCATATATATGTGCATATTTAGAGTATGTTGCATGAAGAGTTGCACCCCATTTTGAATGTTTATATGGGCTTATACTTCCATGAAAACTTGTAGCCTTTGTAGTGTTTTTGAACTCTTTAAAGAATCCAATCTTGGGAAACCCAAGCTTTGAGATGTATGCTCTCATGTTGTGTGACTATATGCATGTAACTTTGGTTGACTTGCATGCCTCCATGTTTTCTTTGAAGCATGCTAAATGGCCAACTGGTGCATGCATATATGAACACACTCATCTTCTAATCTCTACAACCTTAGAATGTGTGTTTTTTGAATTTGAAAGTGACCTTGCGGTCCTTTGGTGATCTTAGAATGGTGCATGCATAGATGAACACACTCGTCTTCTAATTTCTACAACCTTAGAATGTGTGTTTTTTGAATTTGAAAGTGACCTTGCAGTCCTTGGGTGATCTTAGGTACCTTAAAGATAGTTACCTTGATGATGACCAACAACCATAGTTTTTAGTGTTCATTATATGTTTTGATTGGTTCATGATTCCTTGAGTTGTAATGGTTGTCAATCATAGGGTTATAGAACCATTTGAGAAGTGACTTTGGGTCTTCATGTTGTGTCTTGGAGTAGAGTATTTTTGAAGTAAGTAATCCACTGGAGTAAACTTTTCTAGTAAGTACCTTATTTTGGGATCATTTCAGTTTGAGCACTAACCTTTAATTTATATCAAAATGAATACTATATTTTAATTTCATTTCTTTGGCTGGGTAATTGGGCATTTCCGGTGGATTTTTGGTGACGTCGATGCCGGAAAGCTTGTTTAGATGATCTGGGTCCACGTCACCGACTCATCAGCTCAGCCATATAATCAATGTGGCATTTTATTTCTACGTAGGACGTACACATCAACTTCTCTAGCTCCCATCACCCTTTTCTTTTCATCTTTCTCTCCCAAATATTGTAGCCCTAGTTTCCACACCAATGTGTCAGATGCACCACCGGCATCTGCCAGAGTTGGATAACAGTCACGTTTGATGCTCAGCTGTGTGGATTTATGTTTACTGCTTCTAGGGAGAAAGGATGGAGCTATTTGATGCTCAGCTGTGAAGATATGTCTTCTGCTTCTAGGGATACAACTATTGCAATTCTGTGTAGTATAAAGAATAAAAAGACAGCTATTATAATTCTGTGTAGTATAAGAGATACAACTATTAATATATGTAAATTTTGTGTTAATACAGCTATTGTAATTCTGTGTAGTATAAGGAATACAAAGACACACATCTTACAACTTAATAAATTTATAGAGATGCAGCTATAATATTTATAAATGCAGCTACAACATATATAAATACAACTTGATCTTATTTATAAATACAAACACAACTTACTTTTTTTTTTTTGCAACGTACAGTGATACGTTATATACAAAAGAATAAATAATATAACCACAAAAGTTAATTCAACTGTACAAAAATTCATCCAATTAACATTTCATTCAATTTATTGTTATAATCCACAAAATCAACCTATCTCAGAGATAACACATAGGGCTAAAATAAAAAGTAAAACAAATGACTCATTCAATTGAATGGGAGAAACATAGCATGTTAACTGCACAAAATTTCCAAACTAGTAGCATATGGTCTACATCAAAATCCCACAATTGATATCATTCATTTGACATTTCACCAGTTGTCTAACCAAAAATATACAAAAACAAAAAGATAAAGAAATTGTTTTTGTCTTCATGATGGCCAAGGTGCAGGTGTTCCCAATCCCTCATGTCCTGGAGGAATCCATCTTTTTGGTTTTTTCCTTGCAGCTTCTTCTTTCTCCTTGCTTTAATTTCCACTAGCTTGCTTTTCATTTGGGACCTTCTTTGTGGAAACTAGGGCTACAATATTCTGGAGAGAAAGAGGAAAAGAAAGGAGTGATATGAGAGAAGTTGACGTGTACGTCCTACGTGGAAAAAATGCCACATTGGTTAAATAGCTGAGCTGGCGAGTCGGTGATGTGGACCCAGGGCATCAACACAAGCTTTTTAATGTTCACGTCACCAAAAATCCATTGGAAATCTCCAATTACCCCGCTGGAGAAATAAAATTAAAATTCAGTGCTCATTTTTATACAAATTGAAAGTTACTACTCAAACTGAAATAAGCCTGGAGTTAGGTACTTATTAGAAAAATTTACCCTAATCCACCGTTAACCTCGTATTTTCAATATTTGAAAAATTATTTATTGGTAAAATAATTGCCTATTATTTCGTTATGGTATTTTATTTCAAATACTTGTATTTTTGTTAATATTGAAATCATCCATTTTCTAATTTGTATTTTCAGGTATTTTTATTTAATTGTTTTAATTAAATGACTACCTTTCACTTTGATTTGGTTATTGATTTATTGTTAATGCTAAGTGTGTGATTGCATTCAAATGATTACTTCAAAATTTTTAAATCTCGTTGTTTGCAAGCGTGGGATTATGATTTGATATCATTTGGGTTGATTAGATTATTTCCATTATTTATTTACTTATATGCATAATTGTTTTACTTTCGTTTTGGAGAAATTGGTATTTTGAATAATTTTAAATGTTTCGTTTACTTAATCTATATATATATATATATTTAAATCCAGTATATTTTCTTTCTCCCAAAAGTGGGATCATAAAATTTTTTATTATTGTTTTTGTGGACTAGGAAATTTGAGGTATTTGGTCATTTTTGAATTTGTACCTTGCAAAAATTTGGCTCGGGTGTCCGAGGGTAAATAAATGACCTTTGACATCTATAGTGAATTTGGAGACATACACTAGAATATGTTACATTTTGCTTTGACTTTTGACTTTTGATTTCTTCAATTGCACTATTTATGTGTTATTGATTTCTGTGCATATCTCAGACACAAACTTTTTGTCCTGCCTTGAAGTTTCTGTATTTCTGAGATCGCATTTCTATGTTTCAAGTTTTGATGAACGACATATTTGGAAACATTCTTTTATTAGAATATTAAACTCTGCATTTGGTTTAAATTATGTTTTCAGAGACTTGTATTATTTTGAAAATCTGGTATACTTGAAACACATTTCTATAATTTTTGGTTTAGTCTAATTATGCTTTAGAGACTTATGCTCATATTTGGCGATTTTCTATATTTCTAATTTATAGCTTTGAAATTTGATATTCTTTTGATTACAATATTCTTGAATAACAGTATTAGTTGGGAACTATACCTCTGTTGAATTATTTATTTCGTATTTATTTAAACTCTTTTTAAACTTAGAATTAATCTCGATTTTTGAAATTGAGATTTATAAACTCTGTTGTTTTAAAAAAATTTTATGGATTATTTACAGGGCTAGTGAGCTCACAGATTTGTTTTAAATCCTTTTCAGATTAAGGGTGGTAGACCACTGTGGACATTGAAAGGTTGCCTGTAGGTGTTATCTTGTTTTGTTGTAAAATTTGAATCCTTGTCATTGTCTGTTCCTGTATCCCTGTAATTTTATATTTTGGCCTTCTTGTACCCCTGCATTGTTTACTCTGTAGAGTATGTAATCCTATAACTCTATTGGTTTGTTATACTTTTGCCTGTCCTGAGTTAGATTCTGAGGCCATACAGGCCTTGGGTTTCACGCCCTATTGGTCTACGATCATTTGTCCGCGCACCAGGTTCGGCGAGCCAGATTCGGGGCTTGACATCTTCTATCTTGTGTTATGGTCCAGCTTACGGCCGTAAGCGCTGGACCGTACTTCTCTATATTACCCTAGTGACCACCTTTACGGATGTATGTTCTCCTCCTAAACTCCTCTAGACAGCCCCTACGGTTTGATTTACAAGACGTAAGCCTGTTCGTAAGTCCCTCTATTTGTCCTTATGCTCATCTTTTCGAGTATAAGCACGCTCGCAAGATTCTCTAGAAGAGGCTTACGGCCATAAGCATGGCCATTAGATGGCGTAAGTGGGTCTATCTGGCTTGTTCTTTACTGGATTATACCAAGATAGTTCTATCTTCCTCGTTTTGGCTCAAAAATGCTTCTTTTATCTCTTGTTCGTTCGTAAGCACCGCCAGAAGCCTAAAGATACAATATTCACCATGTTTAGTATCGAATGCCACAATAATAGTCTAATACATGCCTAATAAGTGTACAAAATGATATCAAATAATAGATAAATGCACACTCATTAGACTATGCTTTGTAATTTCTCCATACTAGTGATCTGCATGCCCTAAGCACACAATGCTCTGGATGTGCTCTTGATCTTTGGAATTGTGCTTTGATGCTCAATTTGCTTAAATTCGCTCAAATTGTCATCCCTTTTGTCTTAAGTATCTAAATACTTGCTTATACAACATAAAATATCCAAAAAAAAAAAAACCAATTTAGAAAAATTTATGCTACAAGATAAGCGAAGTGTATAAAATTATAATATGCAAATACATGTTTTAAGGCACTCATCAAAAATGGTTGCATATCTTTTGCTATCTGCTTAAATTGATCTTAATTTTGATTGTTACTTATTATTAGGATAACATTTTTAGTGGTTATATTTGCCTTCATCTTCTCAAATTAGTTATTTTGGGTTGTATTTAAAGTTATTAATTATCTAAGAGTAAATTTCAGCTTCTTTGTTCTGCAACTTCAGTGAGAAAAGATTGTGGTATTGTTTGGTTTTTTTTTATTATTTTTTTATTTTTATAAAACGCTTTTTTACTTTTGCTATAATAATATTTTCTCATTTGGTTACTGGTGTATTTTTATCGTTATTTATCTTTTGATAATTTTTTAAATAGGAGGAGCTTGTCACTTATTAGTAAAAAAAAAAAAATTAGTGTATTTCTTCAAGCTTGGAGTACAAGAAGTTGAGATCAATCCAGAAGAGTTAGAGGAGTCTCATATTGGTGAATAGGATTGTGCTCCACAATTTGGCATGGCCGTGGATTAGTTCAGATCTTGGGAAAATCTCTTAAATTTTTGTGTTTTGATTGTGCTTGTTTTTCTCTCATTTTGCATTTCTAAAAATTTATTATCCTAGATCTTGAATGCAGGTAGCACCATGCTCAATTAGTTGGTGATATAGTGGTTTGTTCATAATGGCAACCAATATTAGTGGTTGCACACAAATGTTTGATAATAAAATAAAATAAAATATAGATATATCAAACCGTGTTAACAATAAAAAGAAAACCATTGGATAGCCCAATGGTATGACACCAAAGTGTAAGGGGGAGGTCATGGGTTCAAATCTCTCCCCACTAGATGCTCCCTCAGTCTTGCTCATACATCTGCTCTCCTGTATTCATATACTATTCTCATCACCGTATATATTCACGTACATCCCGGGTTCCAAAGTCTTTGTTTTGGTACTGTTTATATTTATAAAAAAAAGGCGCTTGTAGTCTATTATTAAAAAAAAAAAAATCTTATTTTTAAAAAGTCAACCATTGGATAGCCCAATGGTATGACATTAAAGTGTAAGGGGGAGGTCATGGGTTCAAATCTCTCCCTCAACAGTACTGTTTCCCGCACTGTTCATATACTGTTCACCCGGGATTCCTATATTATTCTCATACTGTACATATACTGTACATCCGGGTTCCAGTACTGTTTAGTACTGTTTTTATTCATAAAAAAGGGCGCTTGTCGTCTATTATTCCAAAAAAAACAATAAAAAGAAACAATGCTGAACAGTACCAATGCAACAAAGATAACATTTTCACATCACCTCTACATAGAATATTTAGTATTTCATTCCCACCCTAACAAAAAGTTGAAAGTTGGGATATTTCTCGTGTTCACATTTCTCTCTCTCTCAAAAATATATATATATATATATATATATATATATAGGGGGAACAGTCTAAAAATAATATTACAACAAGATTGATACAAACCAACAACCTTCCAAAATAATAATAATAATACAAAAATAAAAAATAAAGCCATAAAGTTTCTTGAATAGTACTACCCAACGATTTGTATATGGGATGGAGGTCAACGTACCAATACCTAACTAATTATACACAGAGCGTGAAGCCATAGCCTAAGCTGATATCAATATCTATATTTTGTTAAGGAAAAAAAAACATTTATACCCAAGGTTTATGTTGGAATGGAATCTTGACACCCTGGGCTCAAATTAGATCCTATTTGGATTGATTTATAGCATAAATATATATGTTTTTGAAGCGTTTTCGATGAGTTAAACAATCTCTGCACTTAGATTGTTTCGGAAAATTAATCATAGTTGTTTTTTAAATTTATTCAAGCTATTATTTTTATTTTTATAGCCAGTACTACAGTGGTTTTAAAAAAATTGCCTACTTTAATTTGTTTTGTTTATTTTATCTATAAACCTATCTAAGTATTTTTAAATAATTTCAAATTTTTTTTAAAAAAAAATATATATATATATATATATAGATATAGATATATTGGTAATGTGGATAAGTTATAGATCTCTAAATAGAGAAAAAAAAACAATCAAAACAGTTTATAATATTACTTGAATCTTTTGAATTCATTTTTTTTTTCCATAAATGCTACAAACATGTATGGTGGTGCATCAATTACCATTGTAATATTTTTACAAGATTGTACAGTACCGTAGTACGGAGATTTAATTCCGCACCACTCGAATGATATACCACTAGATTACCTGATAGTTATCCTCTGAATTCTTGAACTAAAACCAAAATTCGGGGAGTTGCTTTCTTCATATGTCAGAAATGTTTAATAAACCTTTTGTGCGTATGTCCTATTATATATACATATAAATTTTGTTAGTCAAATATCCAATAATATATCTTACAAATAGACTTTGGGTATAATTCTGGTTAACATCATAATCATGATCACGTGGAAGTGGACTTTACCCTATAAGAAGTGAGCACATGATGAATGCGAATTACTTAATTAAAAATGCACTCTCATTGTCCAACAACCAAAGGCCAATTACTTAAAAAGATTCACCCCAACCAAAGCCAGCAAACTAATTTAAGTTATAGGTAGAGCCAACTCATTCACATAGTTTTCGTTCTCATTCTTGTCCTAATAATAATAATAATAACAAGAAGAAGATGGAGAAGAAGGAAAAGAAGGAGATGGAGAAGACAGTTGAATATAAGAAGAAGAGATCAGGGAGTTTCTTTAAATCCATATGGACAATATTCAAGCATGCAGACACTATAGACCGATGGTTGATGGCTTTTGGGTTCATTGGGGCTGTCGGCGATGGCCTCATGTCACCGGCCATGTTTTTCCTCACCAGCAAGATCATGAACAACTTGGGTGATGATAACTCCCCACACTCCCTTTTCATCCACAAGATTAACGAGGTCAGAGATCTTTAAAACATAGATTAGTATATATCTTGTATATATTCTATATATCTCATTAAGTTAGTTTGTATTATTGTAGAACTCGCTGGCTTTGTTGTTCTTGGCTTGTGGGTCATTTGTCTTCTCCTTTTTAGGTAATCAAAACTGTTTTATTTTGTATCATCTCTTTGAGTTTTGAATTGACGTAGCTGCAAACAGAGGGGTATTGTTGGACAAGAACGGGGGAGAGACAAGCATCAGCAATAAGAGTCAAGTATCTAAAAGCAGTGCTTAGACAAGATATAGAGTACTTTGATATCAAGGTGGCCTCTACAAGCGAGATCATCAACAACATCTCCACTGACAGCCTTGTCATTCAAGATGTTATTAGTGAAAAGGTTCACAAATCATTCATGCATGCATTATCTATTTGAGCACATTAATTAATCTTATGTCTAACTATATATATATATATATATATATATAGGTGCCTAATTTCATAATGAATTTGATGACGTTCATTGGAAATTATGCAATCGGTTTCTTCCTTATGTGGAGACTAGCAATAGTTGCACTTCCTACGGTGTTTCTACTCATTATCCCTGGTATAATGTGTGGGAGGATTCTCATGAGCATTGCTAGGGACATGAGAGAGGAATATAGTAAGGCTACACATGTTGTTGAGCAAGCTATATCATCATTGAGGACCGTTTACTCTTTTGTTGGTGAACGGAAAACTATGGAAGATTTCTCTGAGGCAATGGATGGCTCTGTCAAGCTTGGCCTTCGTCAAGGACTCATCAAGGGATTGGCCATTGGTAGCAATGGTGTCACGTTTGCCATTTGGTCTTTTCTCTGTTGGTATGGAAGCAAGATTGTCATGCACCACGGTGGCCATGGAGGCACCGTTTTTGCTGTTGGAGCTGGAGTCATCTTTGCCGGCATGTAAGTACTATTTGAATTTTGTTGTGGGTCTGCATGATTTTTTTTTTTAATTCACTTTATAATTTAAAAAGTAGGAACTAAAGCATAGTTTAGTGGTTTTCAATGTAAAAATAAATAAATAAAGATGCTTGTCACCAGGGGTGGTAAAAATTCGGTTCCGAATAAAACCGGGTCCGGATAACTACTAATATAAATAGAAAAACTTGTGTCCGGACCCAGCCCGGTTTTAAATCCGAACAAACTTGGCATGTCCAAACCCGGTTTATTTTTAAACCGGGTTGTCCGGATGTCCAAATTTGTCTGAATTCTATAAGCTATTTTTTAGTTCACTCAAATATTAAATTATACAAAAATAATTTAATTCACATTAAATGCAAAAAAAAAAACATCAATAATCCAAAACTCAACTCAAATTATAGAAAAATGTAAGTCTTAATAGAAAAAATAATATATGTTTAAAGTTTTTAGAAGAATGGGCTTAAAACAAATGGCCTAAGGTTGTGGGCTTTTAAAGTTTTAGGGGTTAAAAGGGCCCGGTTGTCCGAATTTCTATGTCTGGACCCGGCCCGGATTTAAATCCGGACAACCAAGCCATGTCTGGACCCGGCCCGCATTTACAAACCTTTATGTCCAAACCTTTTTTATTCCGGGCCGGACAAAACCGGGCCGGCGGGTCCGGACAGATTATTGCCACCCCTACTTGTCACCAATTTGTCAAAAAAAAAATTCACTTAATATATTTTAAATTATGTTTTAATTATTTTTCATCTTACCTAGTGTCTTTAATATTTTAATAAAATATTAAAAATATATTCAAGATAAATGATGACATGGGACGTTAGGGTGACTTTGAGCCAAACCCATTCTTGTAGGCACGAAATAAAGTGAGTTTACCTATCCACATTTGGACATATGTATAAGTACATCAGTAAAAGGGTGAGTTCACCCCTTCACTCGTGCCTGGATTCCAACACAATAGCAAGGAGTCTCCGTAGCAAAGTAGAAATAATTTTGTAATTCTAATTTAATTTAAATTAAAAAAATTAAATTTTGAAAATAAAAATGCTTCAGTAATTTGATAAATTTAAATAACTTTGTTTTGGTATTGAAAGAGTTTGAAGACCCTCTGTTACTAATTGATTTTTAAATTTTATAATTTATCTTAAGCTGAACCCATTTGAATACTGTTTTGTATATGGAAAATAATTTGGCCACAAAACATGGATATAAAATTAGTTTAAAAAAGGTCATCAAGACCCAGAGGTCAAATACAATTGTCCAATTGCTAACAGGGGATCACCAAACTCTTAACACTTGAAACCATGTGAGCCTTGTGGCGTTAGATCTATTCCATTTGTCCTTGCTTTTAAATATGATGACATACCCAACAACGATATCATGCAAAACGATTTAGTCAATATTGCATTGCTTTTTTCCAATATCCTCTTCCGGGATCTCCCAGCTCATCGATGTTCTCAAACAAGTCAAATTAATTGGGTAGGTTCACATACAAGCCAAAATAAATAAATAAATAAATAAATAAAATAATAATAATAATTATTATTATTATTATTATTATTTACAAATGCAAAGGGTTGTTAGAGCCTTGCATAGATAAGCATTAAACACATCTGATCATAAACTCTCAACCAATGACACTGAATTTAGGTTACAAGTTCGCACCCATAATTATGAGTCTATTATCATCACTATATTCAACGAGATTTGGACTTCTCACATTAATATTTTTTACAGTGGGCACAATATGTTTAGATCAAATTGATAAGTTATAATAAAAAATATTTTGATATGTAAATTAAATCATTAAAACATCTATTTACGAAAATAAGCATTCAAGTTATTGTTAGAGTTTGTAATTACAATTATGTTTGATGCTTTCCGATAAGCTCGGATTGTGATAAGTTATATATATAGTTTTTCAAATTATGTAAAATTTTTGGCAGTGCCGGGCTTTACCCACATAGTATGGACATTTTAAAATAATTTAGGAAATTCAAAATTTACCTATTTTAAAAAAAATTAGTTAGTATTTTATTTAATAACTTTAGTACACTGTTTGACTTTCGGATCATCTTATAATAAATTTATAATTTATCCATTTAAAATTTTTTTTAGTATATTAAGTACTACTATTGTACTTAATTTTTAATATAGTAAAATCATTTTTTTAATTTCGGCTTGTGAATTTTATTTATTTTGAATTTTTCATGTAAATTTCAGTCTAATTCTTTTTTTTTTTGCTTATTATCTTCATTTATTTTTTGCATTTATATTTTTCAAAAAAAATTCTATCCATTAAAAAAAAATTAGTACATTGAGTACTACTAGTAAAATCATTTTTTTTTTTAATTTCGGCTTATGAACTTTATGTATTTTGAAATTTTCATGTAAATTTGAGTCTAGTTTTTTTTTTCTTTTGCTTATTATCTTCATTTATTTCTTGCATTTATATTTTTCAAAAAAACGTTTACCTAATGTTGCATTGCACTGTAGAAACCAATCTAAATATGAGTTTAATATTTATTAGATTAAATAAAAATATATATCATGTAGGGCTTTGGGCTCAGGTTTATCTTGCTTGAAGTACATTTCCGAAGCAATTTCCGCAGGAGAAAGAATAATGGAGGTGGTTGATAGAGTACCAAAAATTGACATTGATACAAAAGAAGGTGAGATATTAGAAAATGTGCATGGAGAGGTGGAGTTCAAAGCCATTGACTTTGCCTACCCATCCAGACCGGAGAATTTGATACTGAATGAGTTTAGCTTGAAGGTGCCGGCCGGGATGACGGTGGCACTCGTAGGCGGTAGTGGCTCCGGAAAGTCTACAGTGATTGCATTGTTGGAAAGGTTTTATGATCCATTGCATGGTGAGGTTCTTTTGGATGGGGTGAACATTAAGAAGTTGAAACTCAAGTGGTTGAGGTCTCAAATGGGCTTAGTGAGTCAAGAACCAGCTCTGTTTGCAACTTCAATAAAGGAAAACATATTGTTTGGCAAAGAGGATGCATCAATGGATGAAGTTGTGGCTGCTGCCAAGGCTTCCAATGCTCATAACTTCATTTCTCAATTGCCTCAGGGCTATGATACACAGGTGAGTTGTTTGAATTAACATCATAAAATTATCATGATTGTGCTTTATTGTTTGTAGTTTTGTTTCTTCTAGCTAGGCAATTAGTTTTGGGACTTGGGATGAGTTGTTTTGGATTATTTTGTGCATTTCTAAGAGGGTCAAACTAGGAATATATATACATACATATAGAGAACCCATCATCTAGGGACGTCCTAGGGACGTCCATAGTAGCCATCGGATGAAAATCTGACGGCTCTTATCATTATGAACAGTAGAAACCGCGTTCTACAGTGTTGTACAGTGATCATAAACAGTAAAAGATGTACAATGTTTATATAATCAATCAACCATCGGATGATGATCCAACGGCTTAGATTTAAAACGTCCCTAGATTTCAAATCTAGGGACTTACTTAGATGATGTTTCCCATATATATATATATATATATATAATAGCTAGGCTGATTCACATGGTGGATGGACCATTTGGTCATCATCTCTTTCATTTAGGTGTATCAATTAATAATGCCATTTTAGTGGTTTGCGCTAGCTTATTCCAAAAGTATCTAGGGTTTCTTAGAGGAAAATATGGTTGATTACATCTTGGAATTTCTACATATAGAGCTCTATCTAAAATCTAGTAATTTTTTTTGTTTAACGATAGAGCATATAGGAGTGGCTTCACATGAGAGTTTGAATTTTGAACAAAATGCAGTAATTTGAATTTGTGGAGTTTATATTTGATTGGAGAAATCTTGAAAGGAATAGTTATAAACAGCCATTAAAGAAAAATGATATCTCAAGCGGACCTTTTTTGTATTCTTTACTTTCTTTATTTTTATTTTTTCCATCATTTATTGTTTTATTTTTGTTTTTAATAAAATTGTGGTTTATCCACCTCATAAAAATAAAAATGATATCTTCATTTTTAGTGATTACTAAACCAAGCATATGCCAAAATATAAATTTTAGAAGATCCATGAATATCCTAATTTTATTCTACAATAAAATCCCATAAAATAAATACTAAATTTAATTTGAGATCTTAAATTAAAAAAAGAAGTAAGAGAGAAAACAAAGGATTGTTGATATATTTGTTTCTTTATTTATAATATAATTTTTTAAATGCAAAATGAGTTCCTTTTTCTTCATAGTTCATATATATATATATATATATATATATATTAGGAAATGCCAATAAGTTACATTGGTAGATTCAAACTCTTACCTTTTAAGTTAAAATTAAAGGAAAATAAAGAATCAACTAATTTTTTTTAGTTAAAAGGAAAATAAAATACCAACTAATTTTTTTTTTTAGTAGTGCTGTTTTGCCTATATTTTTCTCTCCATATATATTAAATTAAAACCTCAATATATATATATATATATAGGTAGGAGAGAGGGGAATTCAAATGTCAGGAGGGCAGAAACAAAGAATAGCCATTGCAAGAGCACTACTCAAGTCCCCTAAAATCCTTCTCCTTGATGAAGCCACTAGTGCATTAGATTCTGAATCAGAAAGGATAGTCCAAGAAGCCCTAGATAATGCCTCACTTGGTCGAACATCAATAGTTATTGCACATCGTCTTTCCACCATTCGCAATGCCGATCTAATTACTGTCATTCAAGCCGGTAAAGTAATAGAGACTGGTACTCACACTGAGCTCATTCAAGATGAAAATGGTTTATACTCAACACTAGTTCACCTTCAACAATCATCTAAAACAATGGAAATCGCAGAAGAAGTCAATACCTCTACATCAAATTATATGTCCATGAGCGACAATGAAGATCGGAATAGTCAAAGAATGAGCCGGATAAGCTCCTCAAAGTCTCTGGAGAGCAATGAGCCAAGAGAAGACCAACTAGAGAAGCCAAAGATGAAACCACCGGTACCATCATTCCGGCGGCTATTGCTTATGAACACAGCGGAATGGAAGCAGGCAATAATAGCTAGCATAAGTGCTTCTATCTTCGGAGGAGTCCAACCTGCCTATGCATATGGAATAGGGAGTGTGATATCAGTATACTTTCTCAAAGATCACAAAGAGATGAGTGACAAAATAAGGATGTATTCATTGCTATTCTTCTCATTGTCCTTTGTTTCCTTGTTCCTCAATGTTGTGCAACACTATAATTTTGGTGCAATGGGTGAGTACCTCACAAAGAGAGTGAGGGAGACCATGTTGGCCAAGATGCTCACATTTGAAGTTGGTTGGTTTGATCAAGATGAGAACTCCACTGGTGCCATTTGCTCCCGTCTTGCCAAAGATGCCAATGCGGTACGTATGTTTGTTTTTATCACATGCTATGATTAAATTTTAAAAAACATGAAATAAATTATATTGACGATTTATTATTATTGAATAATAGATGAAAGCCGAAACCATTTTCATACACACACACACACACATCAATATATAAATCTTTAAATTTCATATAGCTTTTTTTAAAAATTTGATTATCAAGGATTTTCTTTGTATTCTAACCATAAAACACAGATAATATACCATTAATGTTAAATAAAGAATAGAGAAATTTAAAAGATAAGAATTTGTACATTCTATGAACCATAAAGATCTTTTATAGGAGCTGTTTTTTTAATAAATATTTTGTTATTCTGTAGGTATTCATAATACATATGAAACACCCCATACTTGGCAGTATATATAAGTAAAGAATTCAATGAGGTACACATGTAATTTCAAAATTTTGAAGGAACATGTGTGTATATCTGAGTAAAAACCAAAACATTTTAACCTACACGACCTACATTTGAATAAGCACATAGATTGTGATGTAATTGATCTTAATTATCCAACGGACAAGTCTATTAGACGAGACATTGAGGTGTATATCCTTTTTAATCTTTTCATGTAAATTGCACTTGAACACAAAACATGGATGATTATTTGCAGGTGAGATCATTGGTAGGGGATAGAATGGCGCTGTTGATTCAAACCTTCTCTGCAGTTACCATTGCATGCACACTGGGGCTGGTCATTGCATGGAGGTTGGCATTAGTTATGATAGCCGTGCAACCTCTCATCATCATGTGTTTCTATGCACGTAAAATGTTGCTCAAGAATATGTCCGGCAAGGCTATTAAAGCTCAGTCTGAGAGTAGCAAACTTGCTGTGGAGGCAGTTTCTAACCTCCGTACCATCACCGCTTTCTCTTCACAAGACCGCATTCTTCGGCTTTTTGAGCTTGCTCAAGAAGGACCAAAGAGGGATAGTGTGAGGCAATCATGGTATGCCGGTTTTGGTCTTGGTTCCTCACAGAGTCTAATGACTTGTACCTGGGCCCTTGATTTTTGGTACGGTGGGAAACTTGTCTCTCATGGATATATCACTTCTAAAGAGCTATTCCAAACTTTCATGATTCTTGTTAGCACTGGCCGTGTCATTGCTGATGCTGGTACCATGACCACTGATCTTGCCAAGGGTGGTGATGCCGTTAGCTCTGTATTTGATGTGCTGGACCGAAACTCACAGATTGAACCTGAGGACCCCAACGGCCATCGACCAGACAAACTGATTGGAACTGTGGATATTTGTGATGTCGACTTCGCTTATCCAGCTCGTCCTGATTCTATTATTTTCAAAAACTTCTCTTTGAGCATTGAAGCGGGGAAGTCAACTGCACTTGTTGGGCAAAGTGGGTCGGGGAAGTCTACTATAATTGGTCTTATTGAGAGATTCTATGATCCATTAAAAGGATCGATAAAAATAGATGGAAAGGACATAAAAAATTTCCATCTTAGGGAGTTGAGGAAACACATTGCACTGGTGGGGCAAGAGCCTACATTGTTTAATGACACTATTAAGGGAAACATCAAATATGGGTCTGAAGAGGCTACAGAGGCAGAGGTGGAGGAGGCCGCTAGAGTGGCCAACGCACATGACTTTATAAGTTGCCTCCAAGATGGATATGAGACATTATGCGGGGATAAAGGTGTGCAATTATCAGGTGGACAAAAACAACGTGTTGCTATTGCAAGAGCAGTACTGAAGAACCCTACTATATTGTTGCTAGATGAGGCAACCAGCGCATTAGATAGTCAGTCAGAGAAAGTGGTGCAAGAGGCACTCGAGAGGGTGATGGTTGGGAGAACAAGTGTGGTGGTGGCACATAGGCTAAGCACAATACAAGATTGTGATCTTATTGCGGTCCTTGAAAAAGGGATGATTGTAGAGAAGGGTAGCCATGCTTCTCTTATTACTAAAGGTCCCTCTGGTACTTACTTTTCCCTTGTTAGCCTTCAACAGGGATCTAAGAGCACAAGCGGATTGTGATTTTCTTGGTTAAAGGTTCTTTATATTGTTACAAGTCTTCTACTATAATTATAATATATGTTGAGTGTGTTTTGAATTTTATGGGTTAACCTAATTACATTATTAAACCAATTTAAAATTATTTTGGGTCTATCATTTTGTTTTCTTATATGTTAGGGTGATAGAGACTAATATAACCTATGAAAACATAATTGCACGTGGTGATCAAAGTGTATAAGGTGCTAGGAAGAAGGATTATTGATACACGAGGAACTAGGGAATACCAGTACCAATTCTAAAGCCATAAATTAACCTAGTCAAAGTTGTGAGTGATAAATCTGAAACATAAACTAAGAACTAAAATGCTTCTTTTGGCTCTCTCCCGTCTTGAAGTGTTGACCTAAGCCTGTAAATGCAAAACACACTAGATTTAGTATCGAATTCCATAATATGATCTTAATACATACCGGATAAGTGTACAAATTGGTATAAAATATATTCATGTTGTACACTAATCACTCTGAACCGTAAGCTTCACTGTACTGTACTTGCGACCGCCCTTACGGGTGTAGGTTCTGGTCGTAAGCTCTTTTGGATGGTCCTTATAGGAATCCTTATGGGCGTAAGTCCTGCATGTAAGATCCTTTGCTTTAGCTCTGAACTCCTGATAGGGAAGAAAGTGAGTGCTAGTAATAACTCTAGATCCGAAAAATAGCTTGAATAGTGAAGTGATTGTGTGTGAACAAGAGCTAATGAAAACAAGAAAATACGGGAAATAGTAGGAGGGAAATCAATGAAGAAAGCGATGTCCGGGCATAGCATCTCTCTACGGTTATTGAGTATAAGACGGTTATCTAAACATGTAATCCTATTTGAACCGAGATATTTCCAGAATTATACTAAATCCCAATTTCTTAGGCGAAGAGTAACTGAATAGGTGTAGAGCTAATACAGACATCCACACAATCGCATTAACACTCTATGAAACCTCACTGTGAGCTAATGACAATCTCGTAAGTAGATAAGCTCCCCCAAAGAGAGAGAGATTACCCCTAATTCGAATACAGAGTAGAAATATAATTTCTCCTAAAATTTACTCCACATGATTGCAAAGAGCATGGAGATTGCCAACAACTCATTCGGGAGAATTGAGGGAGACGGAGTCTCCAAAGTGCCCTATACCCAGTATTACAATTTCCCTCTAATCATGACATGTCTATACTAGGTGGGTATTTCTACTCGTTACATAGCACATCAAACATGATAGCTATGGCTCTCGCCTCGTTAGCAACCAAGCATTCATACATGAAATTAGATTCAAATTAGTAGGCATGATTGCAATTAAGAAATCAATTAAAGCATCAAAGACCCAACAACCAAAGTCAAAGAAATAAACCCTAGAGATCAACTATGCCTAAATATCTACAAATTAGCCATCCATTAATGGATGGCAAGCATTCAAGATACAAAGAATAAAGAAAGACATGAAATCCATGAAACCCCCCTTTTCAATCCCTAGGATGAAGAGTTGCCGAAGAAGCTTCCACGCACACTATTAAGATGAGCTTGACGGCTATGATCTTCAATTCCCTGGAATGTAGGACCAAATCCCTCTCCAAATCAGCTTTAAAGTGCTGGAGATTCGGTCTTTTTCTTTCTCAACCTTGCCTCCAAAAGTCGCCTACAAAAGAATAGAAAAATAGAATAGAGAATGCCGTAGAAATCCTCATAAGTTCTTTATACCCTACTGCTTACGAGCTTAAGGACTAGGCCGTAAGGGAGCTGGAGAGGATAGTTGCGAGACTTACGGGAATGCTTACGACTGTAAGCCCCATCCATAAGGTCTTCTAATTTTGTTACGGTGCAACTTATGGTTGTAAGCACTAGCCCGTAAGCTTCACTGTCCTGTTTCTTGTGACTGCCCTTACGGGCATATGTTGCAAGCGTAAGCTCCTTTCAATGGTCTTTACGGGTGTAAGCCTTACCATGTAAGGTCCTTTGAATTGGCTCTGAATCTCCTTTACAGGCATAAGTATACCCGCATGGTCTCCTGGAATAGACTTATGGTCATAAGGATGACAGTAAGTTGCCCGTAAGCCACACAGTTTGCCTTGTCCTTGTTCTAATATTGGCAAGAGAACTCCAACTTCATCATTTTAGTTCTAAAAATGCTTCCTTTGGCTCTTCCTTTTCTTTAAGCACTGCCCTAACCCTACTAATACAAAACACACAATATTTAGCATTGAATTCCATATTATGGTTCTAATACATACCAATTGAATGTACAATTGATATGAAATATATGAATATTATACACTCATCAACTCCCCCTTACGAGCATAAGCATGACCGCAAGGTTCTCTTGAAAATGCTTACTGCTGAAAGCCAGGCTGTAACCTCTGTCGTAAACCATCCTATTTGCCTTGTTCCTATTTCAATTAATACCGATAGAGCTCCATCTTCTTCATTTTAGGTCTGGAGTGCTTCTTTTATCTCTCTCTTCCATAAGTGCTGCCCAAAGCCTGAGAATGCAAAATACACTATGTTTAATGTCAAATTCCACAATATATTTCTAATACATGCCTAATGAGTATACAAAATGATATAAAATATTAGAATATTGTACACTCATCAAGGATTAAGGGAGAAGAATTCTCAAATTACACTATTGCTAGGCTTACTCACAATTCCATCTAATTGATGTGTGTCTATGCTAGGTAGGTATTTCTACTCATAACAAAGTACATCAAGTATGAAAACTAGAGCTTTCGCCACGATATCAATCAAGCATTACAAACACACAACTAGATTAAAATATAAAGGATTACAATTAGGAAAACAATCAGAATATAAAGGTCCACAACCAATGTCGAAAGATTAAACCCTAGAGTTCAACTATACCCAAACATCTAAGAAATTAGCCATCCATTAATGTTGGGCAAACATCTAAATTAAAAGACACAAAGAGAATGGACATAAGCATTAAAACGTCCTTTTTAATCATGCCGAAAGTTGATCGTCGGAAAACTCTAAAGAACCTTTCGCAAACCTCGCCAAGGTAGGCTTGACGGCTATGATCTTTTTCTCTTTGATGATGGAATCGAATCCCCTTCAAAAATTGCCTTTGAAATCCTAGAGATTCGCCTTCTTTCTTCTCTAACCCTGTCTCCAAGAAAAGAATCAAAGATTGTCCTAAAAATCCTCATCAGGTCTATTTATACTATGGCCCTTACAAGCTGCTTACGGGTGTAAGTTCATGGCCGTAAGGAGCTGGAGATGATGGGTTGTGAGTGTTACTGGAGCACTTACGGTTATAAGTCCCATTTATAAGGTCTTCTGTTTTGTGTTACTGTCCAGCTTACAACTGTAAGCTTCACTATGCTGCCCTTGCGACTGCTCTTACCGGCATAAGCTTTACTTGTAAACTTTTTTGGATGGTCCTTACAGGTGTAAGTCCTACCCGTAAGGTTCTCTGGTTTGACTCTAAACTCATCCTTACAGGCAATAACATTCCCGCAAGGTTCTCTGGAAGAGGTTTATGGCCGTAAGTCAAGCCGTGAGCTGCCTATAAGACATACTGTTTGCCTTGTCCTTATCCAGTTGATATCGAGAGAGCTCTATCTTTTTTCGTTTAGGTCTAAAATACTTTTTTTGGCTCTTCTTTGGTTTTTAAGTATTGCTCAAAGTGTCATGCCCAGAACTAGGCTCGCTAGGCCCAGTGTACTGACAAACGGCCGCACACTTATAAGGCTGAAACTAGGTAGGCATGCAAGGCCTCGAAACCTGGTCCAAAGCAGAACATACAATCTAACAGAGCTATAAAATCAAAAGTCAAAAATAGAAATTCACAAGGTTCAAAATTCCAACTTCAAGTACAAGATGGTGTTCTATAACTAAAACAAATACTCACACAGACAGAATAACAACTCAAATTTATAAAGGATCAATATCACAATCTCTCGCTAGCTCACTAAGATGTCTGTTGTACTACTTACTCCTGATCTAAAAAAAAAATTCAACAACAAGATTATGAGCTTGACAACCCAGTAAGCACCCACTAAAAATATCGGGATCATTTGCAAAAATTATAATTTATCAAAGTCAAAAATCAGTTTTCAAATTTATTTCAAATAAACACAAAGGTCAAAACTGAGCATATAGTCTCCCAAACAATTATTGCCAAAACAAAATCACAAAATTCATATATTTACCCTCGGTGACCAGAGACAAAATTTATCTGAAGTCATATTTTTACCCTCGGTGACCCCGAGCCAAAATTATAAAAGGCCGATATTCTTCACCGACGGCAAGCGGTGGGATACTATAGTTTCTAGATCAAAATACATGTCGACACAGTCAGTGTTTAGCCCCCAATGACAGGGTTAGTGCATAGTTAAATGGGAACTAGTTTCTATGTCAAAATACTTTGCGTTCACAAAACAGCAAGCTATCAAAATTCAGATTGGGCAAAATACAAAGTAATTCGCCAAGCAACATTTTTAACAGTCGTGTGATCTCATTTTTTATAATATCAAAATAATCAATTATTTAACTTTAATCGATAATTCAAAATATCATTAATCAGAAACTAACTATATAAAAAATTTCAAGTAATACACAAAATGCAAATAATCAGAAATTGGTAACATATTTGAAAATTTTAAGTTTTAAAAGAATCAGAATTGATAAGATAGCTGGAATCAGAATTTAAATAAAGTATAAAATAATTTAGAGTTTAAGTAAATCAACATTCAGATAGTTCCAGAACTTGTAGTTTAAAAACGTCTTTAATTCAAATTTTTTTAAATAATTAAATGATAAATCCGAAATTAATAATACTTAAAGGAATAAAGTAAGATTGAGTAACGGTAATTTAATTTTACAAAATAAATAATTAAAATGATTAAATTCACAAATTCAGCTAGTGTCAAAAGATGTATATACATAGTATAATTTATATGTGGTTACTTACCTAATTAACGCCTAAAATTACTCCCAAATCTTACATGAAATCAAGGCTTTTGGCATGGCCTATAATTGGGAAGAGATTCTATTAGTTTCAAAACAATATCTAATGATACTATAAAGCTTAAGAGGCTAATAAGCAATAGTTTTATAAAATGAGATTTTTAGAAGGGTACAGATGCAAAAAGTTCAAGCTATAAATCTAGACTCCCAAATATTGATTCAAGGGTACAATAGCAATTATCCACTTTAAAGGGCATATGAACAATTCCATCACGACCATTGAGCATTAAACCCCTCATAACTTTATATACTATTCTAAATCACAAATTTCAAGATCCTGAGAAAAGTAGACACCTAAGACTATGACACACCCAAAATTCACATTATTTGGAGTATTATTCAAATTATAGAATTCATTTGATTCTCCAGGTATTTCTGCAAACTTGTAATTCAGACATATACTTTTAAAATATGCATATCTCTTAACCTACAACTCCAAAAGTAATGAAAATTTACTGAAAATCAGATAACTCAAAAATGAACAAGTTTCCTATTTTTCACTGTATCTAATTCCATCTCCATGATCATCAGAAATGGCCATAATTCTTCAGATTCTACATAGAAATATCATCCGAGACAATTATACTAATAGGGCTATATCTCACAAACTACATATGCATTAAATCGGAAATTTTGCAGATATTTAGGTAACATCAAAATCTACAACTTTTATATTTTACTCTCCTCCAAATTCTTCTTCTAAAATCTCTAAAATTGGAGAGGGATTTCTGCTATTGTCAAAAATGAAAATCTGAAACCTATCAAATTAAATCAGCTAACAATTCCTTTCTCATGGTGAAAGATTATGCTTCAATCAACTATACTTCACATTACATCAAATATATCATGCAAAATCTCATCCTTGAGATGTGATTAAATCCATAAAAACATCATGGTCAAAGATCTTAAGAGCATGCTTAGGTGCACACATCAAAAGAGGAACAAAATTCCTTCAACTACAAATTGGGAACAAACCCTAGAAACTCAAGGGCTCAATCTAAGGATTAAAGGTGAATCACAAATAGGAACAAATTTTAGGGTTTCGAAAAGGATGAAATCTAGAGCCAATAAGCATCAATAATAACCATTAAAATTATGCACAAAGCTCTAGGATCCTACCTTGAAAGAAGCGAACAAACTCTCGAAAAGAAGATCCACTAGTCTTTGTCGGCGACACCACCATGAAGGAAACGAAAGGGAGATTGGGAGTTTTTTTTTTCTACAACAATAGAAGATTGTGGGCGGTGGAGATGTAGTCAGATCGTGATATTTGGTAACCGTTAAGGATAAGAACAAGGGTTATAAAATTTAAAACAAATCGATGGCTATGATTAAAAAAATCCCATCAATGGCTAGGATCTAATCAGGCAGTGGGCTCCGCACAAAGCCTGAGAATACAAAACACATTATGTTTAGCGTCGAACTCCACAATATAATTCTAGTACATACTTAATGAATGTACATAATGATATAAAATAATTGAACATTATGCACTCATCAATGTGTTCTATTCATTACCAGTTTTTGCACTTGATAAAATAATTGAGCCAATGTATTTTTTTTTAATATTTATCTAGTTTGTACTAAAAAAATAAAAAATAAAAAACAATACAAAGATTTGAAAGGGAAAATTATTATAAGCACACGGGCACCGCCAATTATTCAATAGCATAGGGATACCACTACCTTTGCATCCATCATTAATCAAAAGTGCAAAATTCCACGACTTAAAGTGAACTCCACTCTCTATAATGCAATGCCTCTTCATATCTTTATATAAAGATGATATGAAAGGGATAGTTATTATAAGATACAAGCAATCTGTAGCAAATAAAGCATGCTAATCAGCCTAATAAAGCTTGTTAATGAGCCATATTAGGCGAGCCATCTCTTTCAATGGTTTTCATTCTTAAAATAACTTTACTACCAATATTGATATGATCACGGAGAAGGAGAACGAGGTGTTGTAGAAGGAAGTTGCAATTATGAAGAGAAAGGGATCCTTTTCCTCTATTTGGATAATATTTAAGCATGCAAATACTACAGAATAGTGGTTAATGGAATTCAGGTTCATCGGCCGTCGGGGATGGCCTTTCGGGGCCAGTGATGATTTACATCACTAGCAAGATTATGAGCAACTTGGGCTATGGCATCTATTATTCCTCGCACTCACTTTCCAATCACAAGATGAACGAGATGAAAGAATTTTAAATTTGCTGTCCCAAATTATTATACATTAAAAATAAACTTTGGTATAATTTTAGAAACACCTAATCACAATCACGTTACGGTAGTAGCTTTACCCTACATTACATAATTAAGCACATGAGGAATGCCAATTACTTAAAAATATACTCTCACTGTCCAACAACCAAAGGCCAATTACTTAAAAGATTCACTCCAACCAAAGCTAAGAAACTAATTAAAACCATGGGAAGAGACAACTCATTCACATAGCTTCCATTCTCATTCTTCTCCTAACAATAATAACAACAAGAAGAAGATTGAGAAGGAAAAGGAGGAGATGGAAAGGAGAGTTGAAAATAAGAAGAAGACAGGGAGTTTCTTTAAATCCATATTAACAATATTCAAGCATGCAGACAATATAGACCGATTGTTGATGGTTTTTGGTTTCATTGGCGCCATTGGGGATGGCCTTGCAGTGCCAGTCATGTTTTTCATCACCAGCAAGGCCATGAACAACTTGGGTGATGGCAACTCCTCACACTCCCTTTCCATCCACAGGATTAACAAGGTCAGAGACTCAGAGATATTTTAAAAACCACTTGCAGTAGATTATTATCTTGTATATATTCTATATACCTTATTAAATTTGTTTGTATTGTTGTAGAACGCGTTGGATTTCTTGTTCTTGGCTTGTGGGGTATTTGTCGTCTGTTTTTTAGGTAATCAAAACTTGTTTAGTTTGTGTCTTCTCTTTGAGTTTTGAAATGATGTATTTGCAAACAGAGGGGTATTGTTGGACAAGAACAGGGGAGAGACAAGCATCGGCAATAAGAGTCAAATATCTAAAAGCAGTGCTTAGGCAAGATATAGAGTACTTTGATCTCAAGGTGGCCTCTACAAGCGAGATCATCAACAACATCTCCACTGATAGCCTTGTCATCCAAGATGTTATTAGCGAAAAGGTTCACAAATCTTTCATGCATTATCTATCATGAGGGCAAATTAATCTTATATTTGGCTCTTTGTTTATAGGTGCCTAATTTCATAATGAATTTCACAATGTTCTTGGGAAATTATGCAATCGGTTTCTTCCTTATGTGGAGACTAGCAATAGTTGCACTTCCTACGGTGTTTCTACTCATTATCCCTGGTATAATGTGTGGGAGGATTCTCATGAGCATTGCTAGGGATATGAGAGAGGAATATAGTAAGGCTACACATGTTGTTGAGCAAGCTATATCATCATTGAGGACCGTTTACTCTTTTGTTGGTGAACGGAAAACTATGGAAGATTTCTCTGAGGCAATGGATGGCTCTGTCAAGCTTGGCCTTCGTCAAGGACTCATCAAGGGATTGGCCATTGGTAGCAATGGTGTCACGTTTGCCATTTGGTCTTTTCTCTGTTGGTATGGAAGCAAGATTGTCATGCACCACGGTGGCCATGGAGGCACCGTTTTTGCTGTTGGAGCTGGAGTCATCTTTGCCGGCATGTAAGTACTATTTGAATTTTGTTGTGACTTGTGAGTAGATCTCTCTGTGATTATTTTAAGAAAAAATATTTAAATATTTTTATATATTTTGATTCTAATCACATGGTAGTTCTAACTTATTTTTAATTATTATTTATTTATTTCAATTTTTTTTCATCTAGTCTGTTTTCAATATACCAAAAAAATTTACTTAGTATGAATGGCAGCACAGACCATGAGGTAAAAAATAAATAAAAAAATAATGCCAAGTTAGATCGGTCACAAACATAATAGAGGTGATCTGTTTTTTTTGTTTTTGTTTTTTTTTTTTTTAAAAGGTGGATAAACCACTATCATTAGAAAAAGGCCAGTACAGCAAAATACATCAAGGGGCCCACTAGATGTGGAACGCCAGAAACAGAAACAAGATACAAGATAACAAAGTGGGGACAAACCGTCTCCACAAGGCCACTAAGGCCACCACTGAAACCCACTAGCTGGGACTGGGATCCACAAACGCCTCGGAGGAAGGCTCCTCCCCCGTCTCATCTGCAATAGAAACAGGAAACTCCAAGCTTCGTCGCACAATTGACATAGAACCCTCCATCTTCTCCTTCACACTGTCAGGTGCTGCAGAGAACCAAGATAAAAGCATATGAATAATCTTCACACAAAGGGAGTGCACAGGAATCATAGAGGCATTAAAAATGCAGTCATTGCGTGCAAGCCAAATATTCCACACAACTGCCTTAACCACTAGGTCACCCATAACTCTACGCGAAGGCACTAGAGATAGTCTCCAACTACTCCAGACCAAAGCCAATGACATCGGGAGGTCAGGCAACCCCAACAAACTCCCAAAGAAGGTCCACACCTTCTAGCAAAAGTGCAATGTAGAAACAAGTGGTCGGTAGTCTCCAAGTCAGAATAGCAAAACACACATGTAGCCGTAGGCAAACGGTTGCAGCGACGCATAGCAAGATTAACTTGAGAGAGAATTTTATCCTTCCAAGCCAGCCAATTAAAGAGATTAATTTTCTTTGGGCACCAACTACTCCAAAAGAACTTAGCCATCGAGCATCTCAAACCACCATCGATAATGAAGTTGTAGAAGGATTTAACTGAGAAGATCCCATTAGCAGTTTGACACCAACGTTTCTGATCGAAACGGTTAGCACTAGCACCCTTTATTGAGTCCCTGATAAGACACAGAGATAGATTATCACTGAAGGGAGGTCTCTCCAGTAAATAAGCAAGCTCTCTGATAGTCCCATCAGGGTGAATACAGGCCCCAAAATCAACCGGCCACAAATATTTAGGAGTACTTCCATTCAGCCAGTTATCCTTCCAAAAAAGTGTTTCATCCCCTGACTCTACGCGGTGCTGAATACATCCTTTGAAAGCCGGAAGACATTTCAGAACACCATTCCAGAGATACGAGACACGACCCTTGTGTTTAGGAAACATGTTCCATCGAGACCAACCGTAATTAAATTGGATGACGACAGTACCACACCAGTCAGGCGCCATCATGAATTTCCACCACCACTTCCCGAGCAAGGCCTGATTGAACTTATCCAGATCAAGGATACCCCACCCCCCTTGATCCCGAGGGCGGCACAAATTACCCCAGCAGACAAGCCTGCAGCCCGGATGGTCAATATCAGGTCCTGACCAGAGAAAGTCCCTCCTCATTCTATCAATACGCTTGATCACCCAGCACGGCAATCTGAATAATGACATCCAATAGGTAGGTAGCGCAGAAAGCACAGAGTTGACTAGCGTAAGTCTACCTCCCAAAGAGAGATAACTAGCCTTCCAAGTCGACAGACGTCTTCTGATCTTAAGAATAAGTCCTTCCCAGTCCTGCTTACGCGGTCTACGCCCAGAAATAGGGATACCAAGGTAAGTGGCCGGAAGCATCCCCACCTCACAATTGAGAGTATGAGCCGCAGCCACATCTGGAAGAACACCCAAAATGCTCGAGAACAGACATGTTTTACCAAAGTTAGTCTCCAACCTAGTTACACCCTCAAAAACATAGAGCATCAGTTTAATAACCCTAAGGTCTTCAAGACCTCCCATGGTCAGAACAAGCAGATCATCAGCGTAATGAAGATTACACCTACTACCAAAATCTCCAAGAGGAACCCCCACAAGCACTTTGGTGCTAAGTGCATGGACAAACATGGAGTTGAGCACATCTATCACCAAGGCAAATAGCAAGGGGGACAGTGGGTCACCTTGACGCAGACCCCTTTGGTACCTAATATAGCCATTGGGGGATCCATTGATAAGAATCGAAGCCTTCGACGTGGTAAGTAAACATTGGATCCACCCAACCCATCTACTGCCAAACCCCCTTGTCCGAAGCAAGTCCCACAGAAACTCCCAATCCACAGAATCAAACGCTTTGGCGAAGTCGACCTTTAGGATGTGCCCAGCAGCACGGCGTTTGTGCATACTAAAAATTAATTCCTCTGCGGTGGCAATATTATCAAGAATACATCTACCCTTCATGAAAGCGGATTGCTCACTTTCAATTAACCGATTCAGAACTTTAGCTAGCAGAGTGGCCAGCATCTTAGAAATAATTTTCAGGGTTGAATTGATTAAGCTGATAAGACGGAAATCCCCTAGTGTCTCCGGAGTGTCCACCTTAGGGATGAGCGTTAAACTTGCCCAGTTAATTCTTTCAAAATTAGCCTTCCCATCAAAGAAATCCTCACACAGTTTCCACAAATCATCCTTGGTTAAGTCCCAGAATTCCCTAAAAAAGAATAAGGGAAAACCATCCGGACCCGGAGCCTTGTCCCGTCCCAAATCGAACACTGCCACCTTCAGCTCTTCCATGGTAAATGAACTCTCAAGATGAGAGAGGTCCACCAGGGGTTTAAAGGCGAATAATCTCCTAAGGTCCACCTGAAAACCGGCCGTTTTCTTGATACCAAAAATCTTAATAAAATGCGCCGCAAATGCCTTGCCTAGATCCCGAGGTTGATCCAAGAGGGATCCATCGACCTGTAAGGAGGGAATAAAATTCCTATTCTTACGCCCGTTAGCCATCGCATGAAAAAACTTAGAGTTTTCGTCTCCCTCCTTAAGCCACTGCAAACGCGAACGCTGTTTCCAATAGATTTCCTCCTGATTTCTGATTATAGCAAGGTTCTCAAGGATAGTGTGTTCCTGATTCAACTCAGAGGGAGACAAACCCCTAGATTCCTTGATAATGTCCACTTCATCCAGGTCATTCAACAAGGCAAGCTTACGGAGCTTAATCGAACCAAAATCAAATTTTGCCCACTCTCTCAATTTTCCCCTAAGCAAGGAAAGCTTTTTACTAATGATGAAGGCCCCACATCCGGAAGGAGAAAAAGCAGACCACCACTGACAGACAAGATCATGGAACTCCTCGGACATGGTCCAAACCAGTTCAAATCTGAACGGACGTGGGGTAGAATAGTGTTGCCCACCCTCTAGACGAATTGGAACATGATCCGAACCCAATCTAGGAAGACTCTTCTGAACGAGCTTAGGGAACCACACAGCCCAAGCATTGTTCACAAGGAAACGATCCAATTTAATCCCAAATCGGAACCGCTTGGCCGTTAGTCCAAGTGAACTTTCTCCCCACCGAGGGCGGTTCCCAGAAACCCTGATCCACCATGAAGGAATTTGCGCAACAAATGTCATCAACGTTAGGTGTACCAGCGACTTTATCATTAAAAGCAAAGATTGCATTGAAATCCCCACAAACAATTGAAGGAACATCCGGGGGTCCCACACTCGCCCGCAATTCCTCCCAAAAAGCACATTTACGTGCCCTCACCACCGGTCCATACACCGCAGTGCAAATCCAAACCATTGAGTACTGCTTAGAAAAAAACTCAATCGTCAAACTATGATCTCCCACCTTTAGCACTTTACCGTCCAGGATCGAACTATTCCAACCCACAATAATACCCCCAGCTGTTCCCAGAGCAGGAACAAAAGAAAAATGATCCAAGCGACTCCCGCCTATCTCCCTCCACAACGCTTGGGTAACACAATCTAATTTGGACTCTTGAAGACAGCAGACATCAGCATAATGTAGATTAAGAAAGTCCTTGACTAGAAAACGCTTAGATTGTTTCCCAGGGCCCCTAACATTCCAGGTAATGATATTCATGACAAAACATTAGTTCTTCCTAACCTCAGAAGAGGTCGCTACAGCGTCCTTAGAAAGGTTGGCACGGGTCATTTCTAAAGAACGAATATGCATGATACAATCATTTACATTACCAGAGAAATCAATACCACAAGCATTGCAATACTGAATAATTTGTGCATCAGACCAGTCGGAAATTAGCAGGGGTTTAACATGTGTACCTTTCAAGCTCTCCCCGCATGTTCTCTTCTTTTTAGCCGAGCGTGGTGGCTCGGCCACAAAACCCGCCTCCTCATTGAACCTAGAAGAAGGTTTCTTGTGCCTCTCGCTCTTCCTGGTGCCTTGCAAATTTTCTGTAGGTCCCCTCTCTGAGTCCAAATGTAAACTTGGTAGCAAAACCTTGAGGTTCCTTTCGAACTCCGAGGACGAATCAACCGAATCCACATCTATCTCTTGAGAATCTTTACCAAGGAATGATCACCCGGACTGTCGGGACCCCTGCTTCCATCGGAATTGTTTTCCCCGTCAGCAGAAGCTGGCACACTATCTGGAATCATAGCCCAAGTACCCCCCAAAAAATGCCATTTGAAACCAAAAGGAGGCTTCAAGGGCGGTAGGGAATTCTTGTTGAGATAAATATCAGTTGAAGGAGCCAAATTCTCCAGAATGGGTTCAGCATAATCAGGCCCTGGATCAGCAACCTCCATCGTGATTATGGGCTCAATCCTCGGCCCAGAAGCCCTAAGACCAATACAGCCCACCTCATAGTCCAAAACTGGATCAAAATGGTTATCAGGTTGCATTTGGCCCAACATACCCAAGCCCATATCCGAGCCCACCCCATCATGCGAGACCAAAGGGTCTACCACAAATGCCTCGGGATCAGCCGCCACCATAGACAACGGCTCCTTGGATGAACCACACACCCTTGGATCAACCGCAAATGCATCGGGATCATCCGCAGCCAATACCATGTAGGTATCAGTTCCCACTCCCCCGACAACCTCGGATGTCAGCGGAACCACCGCTGTCGTCGCGTCACGTGTCAAGATCTTCACCCCCGGTGCAGGAACCGTCCTTCGCTCGACACGTTGCCATCTAGAGCCTTGCGTCGGCCGATCAACCATACCTTGATGGCGACCTTGCTCGGAAGACCGAGACGCCAAGGTTCCGGCAGTTCTCCTCCTAGTTTCTGGATGACCATCGGTCCTAGGAGATCGCCGGTCGGGGGAGCATCGCTCAACCACCGTAACAGGATCGTCCGCGCGAGTACCCGTCTTCACTTCGGGGGAGCAACACTCAACCTCCGAGTTATGGTTAACTCGCCATGCTAACATTATGCCCGATCCTTGTTACTTCACCCTTAGTCATTTGTTTGCCCTTCTCCTCAACCGGGACAGTGCGAGTAAGCCGGCCTACCGACGGCCTCTGCAACTCTGCCACCTCGTCCATAGCAGGTAGGACGTAGCGTCCCAAGTCCCTGCGAAACATAGGGAAGGCACTTTTGTCCGCCGTGATGAGAAACTGGTACCTCCTCATACCCAGGCTGCAGTCCACCTCCATAGGTAGCGTAACTTCCCCTTCAGCGCCGGATCAATGCAGTGATAAACTTCTTATGGGGGACCGTCGCCTGGGAAAGAATAACGAGCTCTCCAACCGGTCTTAGGACCTCCACAATCACCTCCCAACACCAAGCATGTAAAGGTAAATTCCAGATCAGAGCCCAATGACCATCTCCGGCCGCGCGTCCATCAGCCCCCAGCTCCGCCGACCACGGTGCAACTTTGAGAGAGCAAGGTCCGTCTTTAGTATCCACCTTGAACGTACCCAACTTACAGATCTCCTTCACCTCATCCTTGTTTGCCAACGGAACCAAGAAAGTGCAGTCATTCATCGGCGTGATCGGCCCGGCCAAACTGCAATTGAGAACCACCGGTGCAATCTCTACCACACTGGACTCATTGACAAACCCCTCCACCACCGATAACACAGCCACTTTAGCTAAGTCCTCACGAACTTTCTCAATCTCCGGTGAAAGAGAGAGTGAGATTGAAACCTTATGACATCGCTGGGTGGTCACGATCGGCTGAGGAGTAATGTTGTTCTGGTTGTTGCTGGGTCGCTCCACCGCACGAGTACCCTCCTTGACTTGCACCTCCGAGATTTTGGATCGAACGTGGATCTGTTTCTTGTGCGGGCTACGCCGAGGAATTACCGGGCATCTAGCTGCCATATGGCCGACACACGCACAGCGCAGGCAGACGACTTGATGTCGACAGTCCGCCGTCTTGTGGGAGACTCTGAAGCACCGTCCACATGTGGCCTCCGTCGGTGAGCGAGGCCGTTTAGAACCCGCTAGAGAACCACCACCCTTCCTGCCCTCCGAAGAAGCCCCCATACCACTCCTATTGCTCTTTGTCTTCGAATCCTCAGAGGAAGGGGAGCTTACCGCCTGGGCATACGACCTTTCCTGGGCGCGAGACTCCCCTCCCTTCGTCTCCCCCGGATGTCGCTGCATCCCCGACTTCTCACTGACCTTGTCGACCGAATCCTTATCTTTCTCCCCCTCCCCTCCGTTACCGGCGCCGATCCACAGGTCTCTTAGGAGACTCATAGTAAAACCTTTAGCAAATAAAATTATAATAATTTATTTATTAAAAAAACATTAATAAAAGATGTGAGCTCGCCCCTTTCGTGCACTATAGTGAGGGGTTGAGATTCCCCGTCAAATAGCAATTTTCTTAGGGCTTTTGGCCTTTTAGGTGCATCACAATCTTAACACTTGAAATTAAACCATGTGAGCCTCGTGGTGTTAGATCTATTCCCCCATGGGTCAAATAACAATTTTCTAAGGGCTTACAGGTGATTACATCAAACTCTTTTAAAACTTGAAACCATGTGAGCCTTGTAGTGTTAGATCAATATATTCTATTTGTCCTTGTCTTTAAATATGATTATTATACACCCAACAACCACATCATGCAAAACGATTTAGTCAATCTTGTCTTGCTTTTTAATATTCTCTTCCTCGATCTCCTAAGTCATCAATGTGATCAAATTGTAAGTCAATTTAATTAATAGGTTAGGTTTCACATACTATCCAAATTTAAATAGAACGAATATATTGAAAAAAATTATTTTATAATTAATAAATCATAACAACTATTAATTTATTGTAAAGAGTTTATGATTTCTTTGTTTGTTGTCTTATCTTTTGTACTTTGTTTCTCCATATTTGCTCATTTTTAATAAATTTGTGATTTATCCACTTTTTTTTTTTTAAAAAAAAAAGAGTTTATGACCATAATTATATTTAACCCAATCCAAAAAAACTCATGACTTGTTTTATGCAATTTTTTGAGTTATGCAAAATTGTTGGGAGACTTGGGGCTCCGCCCACATGGTATAGATATATTTAAAGAATTAAAGCAATTAAACGGCAGCTAAAGAGAAGCCGAGATAATCCATGGCTCAAATTAAATCCAAGATTAATCCGGCTTGTAAATTATCTTAGAGTCTATTTAAACATATTTTAGGGTGTTATTATGTTTTTTTTTTTGGCAAAGGCGATAAGCTTCGCTTTATAAAGGTGTTGTAAAGAGATATGTAGATATGATGGTGCACCAATTACAATGGCTCATCGACTATCTAGAAATTTATTAACCTGACTAAACGTCGCATAGTGCGATGAAAGTGCTGCTATTTGCACACCCAAAAGATTTTTAGGAACAAAATCGAGCTAATAAGTTCATCTTGCCATGCACCTTTGGAAGGGAGAGATACAATGTCCCCCATGGGGACTCATAGAATTCATTTGAAATAGTACCATAAATAGTTCTATGACAGTACTTCTACAATAGTGTAATAGTACTCTCTCATAGGATTTCATCTCTACGCCTTACCCATGGCAGGTGACTATCACTTTGCAAATCAATATTGAGGAATCATATATATATATATATATATATATATATATATTATTTTCAACATTGGGGAATCATGTTTTTCTTCTTGAACCTGTTGTTTTTCTCTATTTTGGGGTTTTGCGAATTTGCATATTATTATTTTATGTTATTTTGCTTATTATCTTTGTTATTTCTTCCATTTAAATTTTTAAAAAAAAATTTATCAAATGTTGTATTTCACTATAGAAAAAAACCTAAATTCAAGTTTAATATTTATTAGGTTAAATAAAAATTTGTATCTAAATCTATAGTTTATCCACATTTATTTAAAAAAAAATTTTTGTATCATACAGGGCTCTAGGGTCAGGTTTATCAAACGTGAACTACTTTTCGGAAGCGATTTCCGCTGGAGAAAGAATAATGGAGGTGGTGGAAAGAGTACCAAAAATTGACATTGATACAAAAGAAGGTGAGATATTAGAGAATGTACACGGAGAGGTGGAGTTCAAAGTGGTTGATTTTGCTTACCCATCCCGACCAGAGAACTTGATACTGAATGAGTTTAGCTTAAAGGTGCCGGCCGGGATGACCGTGGCGCTCGTCGGGGGTAGTGGCTCTGGAAAGTCTACAGTAATTGCCTTGTTGGAAAGGTTTTATGATCCAATGCATGGTGAGGTTTTATTGGATGGTGTGAACATTAAGAAGTTGAAACTCAAGTGGTTGAGGTCTCAAATGGGCTTAGTGAGTCAAGAGCCATCTCTGTTTGCAACTTCAATTAAGGAAAACATATTGTTTGGCAAAGAGGATGCATCAATGGATGAAGTTGTGGCTGCTGCCCAGGCTTCCAATGCTCATAACTTCATTTCTCAATTACCACAGGGCTATGATACTCAGGTGAGTTATTTGAATTAACCTCGTAAAATGATTATGATTGTTCTTTATTGTTTGTAGTTTTTTTTCTTCTAGGCAATTAGTTTTTAGGACTTGGGATGAGTTGTTTTGGATTATTTTGTGCATTTCTAAGAGAGTCAAATTTGGGAAATCAATATATATATATATACTCCCTCCGTTCTTTTTTATCTGTTATAAACTCATGTTTCTTTTTATCTGTCATTTTTAAATATCAAGAAGTATTTATTATTTTTTTTCCAAAATTACCTAACACTTTATTCAATTCTTTTCTTGAAATTTAATATGAGAGAAATATGAAGATATAAATTAGGGGTAGTTTTGGAAAGATAACTAATTTTTTTATTAAATTATGTGAAATAACCAACTTTCATGGTATGTGAGATTTGGTTATTCACGACAGATAAAAAGAATGGAGGGAGTATATAATAGGGTGATTTACATGGACTAAATTAATTATGCTATTTTAGTAGTTCGTGCTTGTTCCAAATGTATTTTTTGGGTTCTTGGGACAACCATTACCTAACTTAGTGGATGGGCAGGCGTATGATCAAATTCTTGGAATGTAGTACTGTAGTAATACTATTTATAACTGGTTATTAGATTCAAGTACTGTTTATAGTACTGTTTGAGTGGGTTCAGTGGGTCCTATGTAGGACAAGTTATATTTTTTCTCTCTGGGGTTGAATGGTAGGAAACATTTATTAGTTCGCTATAGTTCCTACAAATCTTTTGGTCGTAACACCCTGTGGAGCCTTGCTGAGTTAATACATTCCTAGTGTTCAATAAGGCGCCGCAACTAGTGCACCTATGTATATCCACTTGCCCCTTGCCAAATGGTTGAGTGGGGGTGCTTGCCATCTATTGTTAAAATAATAATAACAATAAATAAATACATAAAAAGATTTATTACATCTTAGAATTTCTATGTATGACGCTCTAACTCAAATCTAGTAATTTATTACTCCCTCAAATCCAATTTATATGGCCACGTAATCAATTCACTTTCATTAGAAAATCTGTCAAAATTATCTATTGTATTAAATTAATTTAAAATGGTATCAATTTTCTAAAATTACCCGTATTAAATTTAATTACATATTTTATTCTCTCTCACAATATATTGTTTTAGTTTTCTAAAATATTTAAAAATTGTAAAAATATATTTAAAATAAAAAGTAAAGTTGAAAAAAAATTATTTAATATTGCATAAATTTTCTAAATGAATATATAAAAAAAATAAGAAGAGCTTTCAGAGGAGAGCATGTAAATAGGAACAGAGATAGTATTTAAATGTGTATAGAGGTGTCGCTTTACATGAAACTTTGAACTTTTGAAAAAATGGTATAATATTCTAATTGGTCCCTCTAATTTTTTCTCTCTTTTCTTTTGGTCCCTCTACTCAGAAATGCTCCCGATTAGTCCATTTATTTTTGAAAATGTACACATTTAGTTAAAAATGTTTTCAACTAGTCCCTCTACTTTTAAAAATGACCCTACTAGTGGGACTAAGTGGGCGCATTTTTAAAAGTAGATGGACTGGTTGGTAGCATTTTTAACAGGGGACACATTTTTAAAAGTAAAAGGATTAATCTGGAGCATTTCCGAATAGAAAAGACCAAAATAGAAGAGAGAGAAAAGTACATGGACTATTTTGGTGATTATACCAAACAAAATGTAACATTTGAATTTGTGGAGTTTCTATTTGATTGGATGACTTTTTTAGGGGATGAATTATAACCAAAGGCAACAAAGAAAAATATTTTTATATTTTTTTAATAAGGTGATAAATCATTTATCTTACCTTCGGGTAAATTTTTTAGTAAGTTACTAAACTTTGGCTCATTTTCACTTTGATCACCGAACTTCAATTTGTATCAATTTGGTCACTAAATTTTAATTTCATTTCACTTTGTAGTAAATCAAGATATTTCAACCTCCAAATGAATGATGTGGCTCTTTTTTTGATGACTTGAACATCTCTAATAGAATTAATAATGTGTCAATAGGAGGACTGTCTTTAGATTTTTAAAAAGCCATGTAATCAATTGGGGGTTAAAATCCTTGATTTATTACCGGTTGAAATCAAATTAAAGTTGAATGACAAAATTGATACAAATTGAAATTCAGTAATCAAAGTGAAAATGAGCCAAAGTTTAGTGACTCATAAAAAAATTACCCCTCTTACCTTCTGTCTTAAGAGAGAGTTGATCTTTCAATCTCTCGTTTGGCAAAGAAAGAGTTAACATCTTTTTACTATAAAAGTGATACTGTTTATTTTTTCCTGGTGATGGATTGTAGGTATATATATAATTATATATATATTGAAAATGTAGACAAATTATCCCATTCGCACACAAATCCTCAACTATACTTTACGAAAATGAGAAACAAAGTCTTTTGTTTTGCTTTTGGTAGGCGGTCCTTGAGTCAGCGGTACTGTGACCTATTTCCTGTGGTTGCTCTTGTTTTTTATTCCCTGCGTTCTTCATTTATAGTTCGTATGTTTTCTTCATCTTTCTATACTTTCCTTCTAATATATATATATATATATATATATATATACACACGTAGGTAGGAGAAAGAGGAATTCAAATGTCCGGAGGTCAGAAACAAAGAATAGCTATTGCAAGAGCACTACTCAAGTCCCCAAAGATCCTCCTCCTTGATGAAGCCACTAGTGCACTAGACTCTGAATCAGAGAGGATAGTCCAAGAAGCTCTAGACAATGCCTCACTCGGTCGAACATCGATTGTTATTGCCCATCGTCTTTCCACCATTCGCAATGCGGATCTAATTACTGTTATTCAAGCTGGTAAAGTAATGGAGACTGGTACTCACACTGAGCTCATTCAAGATGAAGATGGTTTATACTCAACTCTGGTTCACCTTCAACAATCATCTAAAACAATAAAAATCACAGAAGAAATCAATCCCTCTTCATCAATTTATTTGCCCATAAGCAACATCGAAGACCGGAGTAGTCAAAGCATGAGCCGGATAAGCTCGGCAAAATCTTTGGAGAGCAATGAGCCACAAGAAGACCAACTAGAGTCAAAGATGAAACCACCGGTACCATCATTCTCGCGGTTAGTGCTTATGAACACACCGGAATGGAAGCAAGCAGTTATCGCTTGCATAAGTGCTACTATCTTTGGTGGAGTCCAACCTGCATATGCATATGGAATGGGGAGTGTGATATCTGTATACTTTCTCAAAGATCACAAGGAGGTGAGTGACAAAATAAGGATGTATTCATTGCTATTCCTCTCATTGTCCTTTGTTTCCTTGTTCCTCAATGTTGTGCAGCACTATAATTTTGGTGCAATGGGTGAGTACCTCACCAAGAGAGTGAGGGAGACCATGTTGGCCAAGATGCTCACATTTGAAGTTGGTTGGTTTGATCGAGATGAGAATTCTACCGGTGCTATTTGCTCCCGTCTTGCTAAAGATGCCAATGCGGTACGTAATTAAATCACATTATGGCTAAATTTTTAAAACACACACATGCACATACAGTAAGTTAAGTTCCATGTAGGCTTTTTTTTTTTTTAATTTATTTAAATTGATTATTGGGACTTTTCTTTGCATTTTAACCATAACATAAAACATAGTTGATATCCCATTCATGTTGAACAAAGAATAAGGAGAAATCATTAGCAGTCCAGTAGTGGTAACTCACCACATTATGCGCAAGAGAATAAAGATTTTAAATTAATTTTTTTTTTCACAATAATATTCATTTAGTATTGTTCACGCACTATATACTAATTAAGCATTAATTCATCAGTACTAATTGTTGGTCTTGGCGCCGATCCTGTGTGAGAGGTGGAGTGTTTTGAGTTGTATGACAAAGAGATTTATTTTTAAAGGGGTCATTAAGTTAAAAGTAATAGGTGCACTGTTCCGTACTTACTTGTCCCTTTTACAGTGTTTGTCACCTTTGCGAAATTAATTAATTAATTAAATAAATGAAATAAATAGTAGAGACATTTAAAATATAATGATTTGTACTTTTTTTTTTGAATAATAGACGACAAGCGTCCTTTTTTTATGAATATAAACAGTACTAAACAGTACTAGAACCCGGATGTACAGTATAGGAATCCCGGGTGAACAGTGTATGAACACTATGGGGAAAAGTACTGTTGGGGGAGAGATTTGAACCCATGACCTCTCCCTTATATTTTGATGTCATACCATTGGGCTATCCAATGGTAGACATGATTTGTACTTTCTCTAAAGCATAATTAAATATATTTTCTTGGGGCATTTTAAATGAATCAGCATGGGTAATTTCTTAGTATTTTACCCATACTATAAAAAAATAAAATAAAATAAGATGATATCCCACTCATCTTAAACAATGAATAGGGACATTTAAAAGATAAGAATTTGTACTTTCTATGAAGCATATAGATCTTTTCTTGGAGCTGTTCAAATAGACCCCATGCTTGGGAAGAAGTATATATAAGTAAAGAATGTAATAAGGTACATGCAATTCTTTGAACATGTGGAACGTGTGTGAATATCGGAGCAAAAGCAAAAAATTTAACCCAACTGCAGCCACCATTTGAATAAACACATAGATTAATTGTGATGTAATTCTTAATTTTCCAATTTACAAGTGTAGACTAGACAAGACATTAAGGTTCATATCTTTTTTAATCTTTTCATCTAAATTGCATTTGAACATAAAACATGATTGATTATTTGCAGGTGAGATCACTGGTAGGGGATAGAATGGCACTGTTAATCCAAACCTTCTCTGCAGTTACCATTGCATGGACACTAGGTCTGGTTATTGCATGGAGGTTGGCAGTGCTTATGATAGCTGTGCAACCTCTCGTCATTATGTGCTTCTATGCACGTAAAATGTTGCTCAAGAACATGTCCGGCAAGGCAATCAAAGCTCAATCTGAGAGTAGCAAACTTGCCGTGGAAGCAATTTCTAACCTCCGTACCATCACAGCTTTTTCTTCACAAGACCGCATTCTTCGGCTTTTTGAGCTTGCTCAAGAAGGACCAAAGAGGGAAAGTGTGAGGCAGTCATGGTATGCCGGTTTTGGTCTTGCTTCCTCACACGGTCTAATGAATTGTACATGGGCTCTTGACTTCTGGTACGGTGGGAAACTCATCTCTCATGGATATATCACTTCAAAAGAATTTTTCCAAACTTTCATGATTCTTGTTAGCACTGGTCGTGTTATTGCTGATGCTGGTACCATGACTACCGATCTTGCGAAGGGTAGTGATGCTGTTAGCTCGGTGTTTACGGTGCTAGACCGAAACTCACAGATTGAACCTAAGGACCCAAAAGGCTACTTACCGGATAAACTCATTGGAAATGTGGATATTTGTGATGTCAACTTCGCTTATCCAACTCGTCCTGATATTATTATCTTCAAAAACTTCTCTTTGAGCATTGAAGCAGGGAAGTCAACTGCTCTTGTTGGGCAAAGTGGATCAGGGAAGTCTACTATAATTGGGCTTATTGAGAGATTCTATGATCCATTGAAAGGATCAATAAAAATAGATGGAAAGGACATAAAAACGTTTCATCTCCGTGTGTTGAGGAAACACATTGCATTGGTGGGGCAAGAGCCTACATTGTTTAATGATACTATTATGGGAAACATCAAATACGGGTCCGAAGAGGCTACAGAGGCAGAGGTGGAGGTGGCCGCCAGAGTGGCAAATGCACATGATTTTATAAGTGGCCTTCAAAATGGATATGAGACATTATGTGGGGATAAAGGTGTGCAATTATCAGGTGGACAAAAACAACGTGTTGCTATTGCAAGAGCAGTACTAAAGAACCCTACTATATTGTTGTTAGATGAGGCAACCAGTGCATTAGATAGTCAGTCAGAGAAAGTGGTGCAAGAGGCCCTTGAGAGAGTAATGGTTGGGAGGACAAGTGTGGTGGTGGCACATAGATTAAGCACAATACAAAATTGTGACCTTATTGCGGTGCTTGAGAAAGGGATGGTTAAGGAAAAGGGTAGCCATGCCTCTCTTATTGCAAAAGGTCCCTCTAGTACTTATTTTTCTCTTATTAGCCTCCAATAGGGATCTAAGAACACAGAGTAAAATGAATTGTGATTTTCTGACTTTAAATTTTTTAAGTTGTATTGTTTATAGCTAGTAAAATCTTTTATTTCTGATTTATGAGTGTTTTTTTTTAATATATTAGTGTTTGTGTGCGTTTTTTTTAAAGGATATTTTCTTTAAACTAAAAAAACAAACAAACAAAATATGCTCAATAACAAGAAATAACACCTATATTCCAAACTATGTACTCCCTTCGTTTCTTTTTACATGTCACATTTGGAGCTCTTTTTGTTTCTTTTTATTTGTCACATTAGAAATTTTGCACAGTATTAAATTTTTTTTTTTCAAATTTACCCTTTAATTTAATGTACTTGTACAATTTTCAATAAGTTACAATGAACTAAGCATTAAATCATATACTCCATTTAGTTGAGTTTCAAATTGGGGTAAATTTGAAAAGTAATGGAATTTTTTATAAAATATAGGTAACCAACTAACCTATTTTTCTTAATCGATGTGAATTAGGTAATTGTGATAAGTAAAAAAGAATGGAGGGAGTATATCTCATCTTCAATCCTTCTCCTTTGATATTTGTAGTATATCTCTATTTGATTCCCAAATAAATTGATATTTGAGCTTTAATGTTTTTGCAATTGACTCATTTTTTTTTCTTTTTTTCTTGATAAAAGTAGATAAACCACAAATTTATTGAAGAGAAACAACAAACAAAGCATGTACAAAAGGAACAAAAAATAGAAACAACAAAGGTTTATCACCAAGGGTGACAAACACCTAACAAGGTCCAAAGACCCGAGCAGAAACAAAGAAAAGAAAAGAAAATAGGAGACAAAACTGAGAGAAAAAGTCCGCCAAAAGGCAACAGGTATCTATTCAAATTGCCAAAAACGGCTGTAGAACCTTGAAGTAACTACTCCATGTTGTTGGTGTTGTCGTCTGGCCTCGTGTTCAGGAAAACAAGCGAGCGCTTCAAACTTTGAGTAGAATCTGCTGAAACTTGATGCGGGTCCCTAGCTGCAGAAATCCAATCTAGCACCATGTGAATAATTTTAATAATAACTAAATATGAAGTCATAGCATGTAAAGAAAAAAATGTGCTTGTTTCTTTCAAGACAAATGTTCCAGAAGATAGCTCTGGAAAGCAAATCCCACATGGTTTGTTGCTGAACCTCTATGAAGGGAATCCAGGAAGTCCATACCTCAGAAATAACTTTAGGATGGAGTTGTAGATGTAAATTTTGCCTAAAGAAATCCCTAAATTCTTTCTGCAAAGTTACACTTAAGAAGAATATGCAATGACTTCTTTCAAAAACATTGGAACTTGTTTCAAAACGACTATGTTAAGTTCTGTAATGACTTCTTTGAGGGAAGAGCGAACCTTGAATGTCTAAACTGGGTGAACATAGCTTTCATTGAAAAGACAAACTCACCTGAAGTCATTAATGATTTCTGCCTTATTGGCTTGATAAATTCTCCTTGCAAAATCATTTCTAAGATTTTAGCCAACAGGTTAAGCAAGGTTGTAGACTTACTTGTGGATGATTCTCAATCAGTTTTCATTAAAGGTAGATGTATAGCTGATAACATTATTGCTGCTCAAGAATTAATTTTTAACCTTCAAAAGAATAAGATTTTAGAATATTCTTTCAAAGTTGACTTTGCAAAAACTTTCGACTCTCTAGATTGGAGTTTCCTTCTAGACATTCTTGTGGCTAGAGGTTTCGGGCTCGGTGGAACTCCTGGATCTTGAATATTTTGAGCTCGGCCAAGGCTATAGGGTTCTTGTTCTTTGCTCTAGCAGCAGATGTGAACCCCGCCCATATCTGGAGCCTGTTTAAGTTACTAAACATGTTTACTTTTCCCCTTAATCCCTTATTTTGGCTTTTTGCTATGAAAAGCTTGCGAGGTGAGGAAATTGTGGATGGACTCCTGGATTCCATCCCATCCTTGTCGGCTGTCAATATGCCTCATCTCTTTGCCTTATCTCTATCCCTCTGTTGCTATCTTCTACCCTTTAATCTCATTTTCCTCTCCATTGAAGCCTCAAGAGTGAAGAGCTTTACCGGAGCGTTGTAGCGGCGACGATCAAGCCGGGGAGGAGCTCTTCAACTCGTCAGCAACCTAGAGGTATTTGCTAAAGGTTGCCCCCTTGTTCGGGAGCTAACTTCCTTTTTCATGCGTGGTTATTGTTAGCTTGTGCTTATGTTTGCATGGGATTGCACTATTTTTATTGTTGTGCTTATCCTTGCATGAAACCCTCCCTTTATGCATGTTAGAGCACTCTTATCTCTTTTGAATATCATTAGTTTTTGGCCTCCAAACTACATTAAAGTTTTACTCATGGAACCACCCATATATTTATTCATTTAAGTTTTAAAGATCCAAGCCTGCATTGGGTAGACACCCTTGTAAAGAGTTCCACATGCTTGTACCTACACATACGGTTGTAGAGAGTTTGTGAACATAAGGTTTTGTTCTTGTCTTTTGTTTTAGTTTACAGATTGTTAAGATGGCTTGAACCTTTATTTAGCATAACTAGTTTATTGTTGACTGATTATAGTACACACTGTTATAACCAGATTTTACTGTATATTGAACTAGAACATTTCTGTATTTTTTTTTTTTCAATCCAACACTGTAGCAGTCTTTTACTGTAGCAGCACGAATTTTCTTCTCTTAAAACCCTTCTTCCTTTCTTCATCTTCCTTCCTTGTGTTGGCCGAACCCTACTCTTTTCTTAAAAATTTTCTGGCGAGGTTTTACGGCGAACCTAAGCCTCCATTCTCCTTCTCCCATCCTCTTGAATACGATATGACCCTTGATCTAAGTTTTATCCCGTAATTTTTCACGTATTTCCTTAATTTTAGAATTTTTTTAAAAACCTAGATTTCTCTATGGATTTAGTTGTTTATAGGCTTAAAATGAAGCCAATGATTTGTGATTCATGTATGAGAATGTTTGTGAAGAAATTTCTTGATTTAGTGTTGTAAATTGTGAGAAAATCATAGTATAAGGGATGGTTACTGTAGCACTTACTGTAGCACCGACAATTGTTAGTTGTTTCTTTGATTTCTTTGGATTAGAGTGAAGCTAAAACCCCTTGAAATTCATTGGTAACCTTTAGACTTAGCTTTGAGCCAATCCTAGGATCGAATTAGGATTATTTGTTAGAAAACTTAGGGTTTCGTTGTTTGATTTAATTTTTGCTAATTATTGTTGTGCTTTGACAAGGAAAAGAAGTCTTGGCTCGAGGTAAAGATTTAACCAAGGATTAGCTTGTGAGGAAGACAAATAGCCAATTCTGTGAGTGTGATTGAAATGCATAGCTTTATTAGAAGAATACCGATAACTATATATATATACATATACTTATATTGGTTTCCATCATGGTTTAAGTAAATCTTTATTAGTTTTTACTTGTTTGGCATTTTGGTTAATGATAGTTATTATTGTTAAAATTCTTGAATATTTTATTTGGTATTTGATTTGTTAATGTTGGATTTGTAATCGATATCTTTCAATGAGTTTGCGAAATCCTTGTTTTGTGCGAAACTTGGGATTTGTTGTGAAAATCATTGATTTTAATCTAAGGCTTGAAACTCATTTTGAATTGTTGAAAGGAAAGGATTCCCATGTTGTTTCTTGTGTTGGGATTTGTAAATTAATTTGTGTTAAGAACTTGAGCTTTGCTTGTGTGTTTATTTTGTCCTCGTGCAAATGGCCGAGGTGTTATTGATTTATGATATGGATGGCTTTTGCACTCCGAGCAGAGTTGTCTTTATTGTGGTGATTGTATGGTGATATCCTACTGCAGTAGGTGGTCTCCACGGCCAGCCTGTTGAGGTGGCTTGCTGACAGGCTGATTACTACGAGGGTCAGTTCAGGTGGGAGTGTAGAGCCCTAACTGAATATTCATCGGGTAGCCGGAGTCACCAACCGGTGAACTGATGGGTCAACGTCAAGGGCATGAGTACCTTGGCGGCTCTGAACCTAGCCATGGCCATGTCGAAGGTTTAGAGAGTTTTCTAGACCACGTTATGCTGGGTGAGTGTTGGGGATTGTGCTTATTTATTTCAAAACCATGACATTTGGTTGTTTTTACTTGTATTTGAAACCATGTTTTATGATTTTTGTGTTGTAAACCCTAGTTTGGGTAAAAAGGGTTTTCTCGAAAGACTTCTATTATATGTAATAATGTTTCTAAACTAGTATTGTTTTGTTAAAGCATTTATTTTGATGATTTATTTTTATTATTATTGATGTTGGTGTATTTCTGCTAAAGTTGTGCTAACCTCCCCTCACTGAGTAACTTTAGTTGCTCACCCCCTCTTCCCTTTCCCCAGGTATCAGTTCAGCGAAGTGATGTGGATGTGAAGTGCATGGCAAGAATTTCTTTTAGGGTAGTTAGTTTAGCTATTTGTGTATTTTTCCCAGTTCTTAAGTTGTAGTGTATTAATTGCATTAATGTAAACTTCTTGTTAATATTTATTTATTCATTTCTGTATCTTAAGAACCCTTGCACACTACAACAAATTTGTCAATTAAAGACATTCATAATAATGTCAATAAATAACATATTTTTGTCACTAAAACTATTTTGTGACGTTTTTTTGCCGTCACCACGTGTCGTCGCCTAATCTCCGTCGCTAAAGGGTTAATGTGACAATTTGCATGTTTGTCACGCAATCATAACTTTTATATGACAAAATTGTGACATGTCACAAATTCGACAATTATTTGTGACATTTATTATTGTCACAAAATATTATGATAATTTGTCATAAAATGTTATAAATTGTCACTAAATATGAAGTAAAAAATTTGGAATTTTGTGACATTCTTCTTATCATCACATGATACGTGACTGGAAATTTTTGTCCCTCAGTATTGTACTACAAAAAGCGTCATAAAAATGCTATAAATTGTCACTAAATATGAATTTATATTTTTTTAAATTTTGTGACGTTATTCCAATTTTTCACATAATAAGTAACTGAAAATGTTTGTCACGCTTTTGTACAACAAAAAGCGTCATAAAAATGCTATAAATTGTCACTAAATATGAAGTTAAATTTTTTTAAATTTTTGTGACATTATTCCATTGATCACATAATACGTGATTTAAATTGTTTGTCGCATATTGTACTACAAAAAGCGTCATAAAATGTTATACATTGTCACTAAATATGAAGTAAAATTTTTGAAATTTTGTGACATTTTTTTCTAATGATCACATAATAAATGATACAAATGTTTGTCACATATTGTACAACAAAAGCGTCATAAAAAAAGTATGATAGTTAGTAATTGGAGGTTATTTTTAGTGATGCTTACGCTTGTCGCTAATAAAAAAATATTGTTGTCATTAAATACAATTTTTTTATTTGATCAAGCGTGACAAAAAAATATAAATGTCATAAGAAAAATAAATATTTTATGACATGTATAGTTATTAAAAACTCGTCACAAATTAATGTTATATAATGTCATAAAAAAATTGACTATAATATCATTCATGATACTTTTTATTATGTCACATATTAATTTTTTACGATGTCACAATTAATTGAATATCATCTTATTCTTGATAATTTTTTTTAATCTCACAAACTATTATGTTTTTTTGTGACACATGTAGTTTTGATATGTCACAAATTAATATTTTTATAATGTCATTTATTAAAAAAATTATTATTATTTATAAAAATGTCAATATTAAATAATACTATGATACAAATACATATTAGAGGCATTGTATTATTATAAGTAATTTGTCAAATGTACCATAAGTAAATAAAAATAAATATTTTTTTATTCAAAATAATAAAAAATCAATAAGTAACATAGACTAACAAACTAAAATATCATCAAATGTCCTAGTGGCATTAAAAACTTAGAGCTTTTAAGGATGCAAATCAAACTAGATAATTTCCAGTAGCCTTCATTTGAACTCTTAATTTAAATCCTGTGTTGATGGTACTTTTGTCGAATCAGAGCTTGTCTTATTATGACCTGAAATCAATTATTTTTAACAAATGATATACTAATTCATAACAAGGGTAAATTAAAAAAGTTGAACTTTAAAGTAGACAAGGAAGTTTAATTATGTATATACCTGAAAATTGAGGATGGGCACTTGGATTCCAAAGACTAATAAAAGCTTGAGTCATAGTGCATTTGATTTTCAATCACTTCATAATTTGACTTATATTGTTGGAGTTCATTTTGTGTCTTTGTAAGAGTTTCTTTTAACTTAGCAAAGCTTACATTTGAAAACTTTTCAATAGGCTTAGGTCCATATCCAAGTCCTTTATTGTATCTTGAGGTAGTACCAAATATTTCATCAACTATTGCATTAATGTTTTCGGTTGTGATCCTTCTTCACCAAGTATTGCTAATTTATTCTCCATCATTTCCTAAAAATTAAAAGAATATTAACTAACAAAGCAATCTAAAAAAATAAATTCTTTTTGTGAAAGATCTTGCATAAGCTATTTGAGCCTCGGATGTTGACCATCCTTTATCTCGAATAGTGAGTCGACTTGAAAAATCCATACTATTTGGTTCTTGATCATCCTTACGCTTATATAGTTCCAAAATTAATAAACATTAATTATTACATAGAATTAATCATTCAAACAAAAAGCCCGACAATTAAATAATGTACGTAAACAATAATAATTTACCAAAAGCATAGCGGCTTTGCAACAAAATGCCCTCGATCCTTGATTATGAGTAAACTTTTCATCGCTTGTCTAGCCCTTTGGTTGATTTCACACCTTCTTTTTATTTTTGAATGAATGAAAAAACAAATATAGTCATGATATACATTTGTACCTATTCTATCTAATTATAATCAATTGAAATCAATAATAACCTTAATAACCTCGAATACTGATACAAATCAACAAACTTACATGAGTATTAGAATAGTGATTATTTGTTTTCATTATAATGGTCAACAAAAATGGTGCATATAACAAGGAGTGTCTGAGTATGTTTTTGCTTTGTCAAAACATGTTAGATGCCCAAGAAAGCTAAAATGAATATGTTGCTATTATAAAATTCCTTAAAAATAATCAAGTGTTTTTGCTTTAGTAAGGTATATAAACATATCAAAGAGGAAGGGAAGAAAACAAAGTTTAAAGTTGTGGGATTGGTCATTCAAAAAAGAAAAAAAAAAGCTTAATATAGATACATAATGCAAAAATTTTAAGATCATTAATAAGGCTATAGAACAAATGCAAGCTAGAATTATTTTTAAGAGAAAAATAAAAAGTAAAGAAAAAATTTACAAATATATGCCTCATTAATAAGGCTATAGAACAAAGGCAAGCTAGAATTATTTTTAAGAGAAAAATAAAAAATAAAGAAAAAATTTACAAATAGCTGCCTCATTAATAAGGATATAGAACAAAGGCAAGCTAGAATTATTTTTAAGAGAAAAATAAAAACTAAAGAAAAATTTACAAATATCTGCTTTCAAAAACACCAAACTAAAATTTTAATGCAAAAATCAAAGAAAAATGGCAAATATTTTACTATAACAATTAACCTGCTTAAGACCCTCTTCCCCACTGGAACCCTAACTTAGAAGCCTACCCTACTTTGTGCCTATGTCAATAAAAATATATGAAATCTTGCATTATTTAGACATATGTCGAAAATAATTTTGGTACATATCAAATTAACATAAACAATTTTTTTATTACTTGATATTAAAATCAACTATTAAATAAATATAAAATGAATTACATGAATATATAAAAAAATATATGCAATAAATTATAATTACCTTAGAAATTCAACAAGTGCAAAATCTTCCCGATGTGTATACACTCAATACTCTTAAATAACTAGTATGAATAATAGAGTTTTTCTAGATTTGTTTTTATAGAAATATTTGAGTAATATGATAGCCAAAAAGCAATTAGATAAATTAAAATTTAAAACTATATAATAATCTCTAAATCATTAGTAAATTTGAACGTATTAATTTTTATAATTAAAATCGTGTCTACCATAAATTATGGTTAAATAAAAGGATAGAATCGATTTATATAATATAATATAATATAATATAATTATATGTAGTCATTATCTATAATTCAATTTAAACAAATTAAAGTAAATGATTATGCACTAAATTATATCAATTATTTATTAAATTACCTAAAATGAATGATTATCCAATTTTTGAAATTTGTTTATATTTGGGTATAGTCTAAATAAACTTAAATTTATTTTTAGTGTTATCAAATTATTGTAATAATTTTAACAATTTTTAAAATAAAAATAATGTTTATGATAACAAAAATATTAGTTTTGGGTTTATATTCATATAATTAATTAATTAATTAATTAATTTAGCTTAATTTTTGTTTATTTGAAATTATGAAATGATGTGTGAATATGGAATCAATAAAGGTTTTTACATATATATCATTATCTCTTCATTATTATTATAATTTGAATATCCATTTTCTTGAATATCCGGTTATATCTATTATTTTATATTTTATTTTTGGGAATCCGAATTATTATTAGGATCATTATTATTATTATTTATTATTTTATCCTCACTTTTTAGTATATATTTATTTATTTACTATTTTTATTATAATAAATCGATAAAATCCGGATTTATTTAAAATAAAATTCAGATCTAATCCTAACTATCTTTGCATACGGATATATATTTTTATTTATCCGAATTATATTTAAGTTATATTTTCTTAGAATATATTTTAAATTATCCTTTTGTGTTTCTTTTTCTTAAATTTTCAAATAAATTTTTCACAATGTCCGAATATTATCACTTTTTATTTAAAATTTTGTTACTCGGCGAGTTTCAAGGTTATGAACTTATCATTTCTTTTTCCTCTTTTACTCTTGTGCTGGAACAAAAATAAAAATAATAAAAATAAGTCTGCTGTGTGAGTGTGATCTACGCTCAGGTTAATATATATACTCACGAGTGATGCGTGCAGTAAAATTTGAAAACACAGTTTTGGAGGATTGAATTCTTGTGATACGTAAAAATATCTATTACAAAATCAAAATAATTAATTGATTAAATATTTACAAAAATACAATTAAATTTTCCATAAAAAGTTTTGAAAATGATCAATCAACAACAAGTGAAATGTTACATTTGAAATAAAATAATGAAAAAATACCAATCAAAACTATTTTTCATTTAAAATTTTCATGGAAAATATTATAACAAAGCTACCAAAGTAAAACATCAATCACATGCCTCCAATAATGCTATCTTGAGACCATGTTGACATAGTGAAAAATAGCAAATATCGCCTTTGATTCTAAAGCTTTATGAATGTTACAATATTTAAAATTTTACTAAAATTTATTAGTAAGTATGGTTAATGTCATTAAACTAATTAATAAATGTGACATGCTAATATCATCCTAATGACATATGT
>NC_052486.1:2341169-2405844 GCF_009730915.1 Dioscorea cayenensis subsp. rotundata | reverse complement strand
TTATTTCAATATATATATATATTCTGTTAAATTCGAGCTAAATTTTCAGAGTAATCATATCACAGAATGAATTAAGAATTTAGTGATGTGACTTAAAATCAGAAATAATTCATCTCCAAATTCAAATTTAATGTTAAGCAATGTGATATTTTGATTTACAACCAAATCCAAATGCACCAAATCCTTTATCAGTTATTTCCAATTCCAATAATCAATTCTCTGAATCTCAATTCAGTAACCCTTTTCACACTTGTTAATGAAGCTTGAAGAAAGCCATGAGAGGTTCATAGATGACTTCCTTAGCATTCACAGCCATTTGAAAGTCAGAATGAGCATAGTTTTCCTGATAGTGAATCTCAGTGTTGTGAGATTTCAGTATTTTTAGCAGGTGTTTAACATCTTGAACATCAGAAAGCTCATCTTTGCCTCCATAAGCAATGAACATCGGAAAGTTCTTCGGAATCGAAGCCATGTTGTAAGCAGGTGGAGTTGGTTGTCCATAATGCTTCATGTTCTCTTCTTTATTGCTGTAATCAAACTTCGTTATCGTTCCCTTTCTAATCACTGCAATTTCAGTGTCAAAATATATCATGTGAGTTTTCATCAGCTTTGGAAATCCGAGTAAGTGAACTCACTCTGAGCAAGGTGAATCATGTTCTTTGTTGCAGTTGGTTGAGGTTCATGTTCTTGGTACAGAGCAATGGTTGAAGCATTGAGGCAGCAATTCTTGCCTAAACATGAATTGTCAGCATATTTCAAGCAGTGTCAATAATTAGGAATTACAAGCAACGTGGTAGAACCTGTGATTGCAGACATTAAGTTGTAGCAATTGACACCGGGTTGCTTGCAGAGATTTTTAAGCAAGTTCTGCACTGCTTCTCTACATGAAAAAGATTTACAGGTTTTCTTTCTTAGTCGGCAGAAATAGTTGAATTAGTGAAGGACTCTTTTACTCACTCATTTGGATTGAATTCATGAAGACCCAACCAGTAATAAGCCTATAAACAAGCAAAGGAAACCACAATTCATTAACTAAATCAGTAAAAAAACATACTAAACTCTGTTGAATTTAGTGTACCTCTGCTACGAATGTCTTTGCTGCAGCTTGCACAAGAACCGATGCCACCTGATCTACATAAGCAATAGGGCTGAGCAGGGCTGCTGATCGGAACATGTTCATCATCTCATTTTCACAGAATGAGGCAAGGGCGATCAGTGTTCCCTATAGACAAAATTTCAAATGTAAACTTCACTGGGTACCTCAAACACTAGAGTATCAGCGCAGCTACTTACTAAAGAGTGGCCAACATAATGAAGCTTTTGTTCTGCTGTCTTGGTGTAGATATACTTTACAGTGGCAGGAAGATCATAGGCAGTGAGTTCATCCCAAGACCAATCCCAATATGCCTGGAATTTTGTATCACATTTGAATTGAAAAAGATAAATGTTTTGCATAGTAAATGAAGAGAAGGCAAGAGAAGTATACAGAATCGTTTGGCTGGAGAGAAGTGTGACCACTGCTATACTTGGTACCACGAGCATTAGCGATCCAAACATCGTATCCCTTGTCTGCTAAGATGAATCCTAGTGATTCACCGGGTGGATTCAGAATCCAAGTGATCCCATCCTACAAAAGCAGCAGAATTCAGGAGTGAAATTTTCAACAGCAACCACTCTTGAGCATTGTCTTCGGATCACACATACCATCAGAAGTCCATGTTCAAGCAAAACAGGGATCTTATTTGCTCTCGAGTATGCATTATTAGAATGACCATTCGGTATTCTCTGAATGCTCAGGATATAACCATCTTCAGTAGTCACCTGCAACACGAGACTTCGGGTGGTGATGAAGTTAAAATAAATACATGATGGTGGAGAGATATTGAAGCTAAGATTACAGTGTGCTCTTCACAAGGATAGCCGTAAATCTCCACCATGGTTTTGCATGTACCATGAACAACTCCAACAGGCCTAGAGTGCTGGAAACCAACATCCCTCGCTCCAAGCGCGGCACTGAAAGTTAGCAGGAATGCAGAAAACCAGAGAAAGACCATGTTTAACATAACCCTGGTTCAAGGAGGTTTCATTTAGTGAATATATAGTTTTAAAGGGAAGATTAATGTGAACATTTGTTCCAATGGCTGCACGGATGTTATGATCGAATAATATCAGCATTCTGCTGGCTTGCTGTGTGTTGACATAGTTCAATAGATAGAGGAAAACATAAAGTGATGAGAACAGACAAGAGAAAGCAATGGGTTGAATTATATTCCACGGAGTTTTCCATGTTCTGAAACTTGTTCACACTCAGGTATGTTTAGCAATTAATTAAATCATGGATAAATCATGAATGGAAGATTAAACTGAACTATCAAAAGAGAAAGAGTCATATAATTTTATACTGAGAATTATTAGAAGTTCATAGCATTAATTAAGAATAAAAAAAAAAGAATCAAGAAAGCTAATCAACAATGTCCCTTCAAGGATATAGCCCAATCCAGACATTGATGTAACATAATATTTAAATACTGGGTTCTCAGACTTATCATAGCGTGTCATACTTTGTAAATTAATTAATTAATCAATCAAGGAAACAACTATTTATTTTCTTAAATTATTAAGTTGATGTTGAAGAAGAGGAGCATGACATTGTACAGAGAGCCATGCGCTGTTGGGTGTGACTTTTTGCACTTGAGGACGAGAATTCCTCCACATTCTCTTCGTCTCTATCCCATTCATCCATTTGACAAATGATTCCAATAATAAGGTCCACATGAAAAAGAAATTTTATGAAAAAAGTATGGATTTGATTGAAAATAATTATGAATACGAAGATCATGGTTCTAAGGCCAACCCATTCTCTAGTCCCCACCAGTTGTGGCTTTTAGCTAACAAGATTAGTATACACATCTAATAAAATCAGTTTCATTTGATGGGATTAAACGTTTTAAATGAAAAACAACATTGTGATCATGTTTGGAAATAACTCAAGGGATAAACAATGAGATCCTTTGATTCACATAATCAACTCATATTTACACAAATAGTAAGATCTACAATAACATATCTCAATTGGAAATCCATCTTTAACTTCAAACAATGAAGCTATTTGTATCTAAACTTGCATGTAAACTCTTAAGAAACCAAGAATACACTCACATTATCTAGTAGGAGTTCTTCTCCTCGACCTGCTATTCAACTTTGGTGAAGGAGAGAACTCAAATGGCACGACCAGGGACATCCATCTCCCCTTTCAAAAATCCTCACAATGTCACCACTGTCTGGCCGTGATTCCGGCGATCTTTGTAAACACAACAGCGCGAGATTAATGCACAAACTCGCCTGCTCTTTATCGTACAAATCCTTCAATCTCTCATCAACCAAATCAAGCACATTTCCACTTTGAGCTAAATGTCGACACCAGCTTACAAGATTAGCTTTCTCAAGCTTCATTGGTGAAGACAAGACATGAAGAGGCCGCCTTCCGGATAAGATAACTAAAATCAACACTCCAAAGCTATATACATCTCCCTTTCTCCATTGAATTCCCACTCTCTGGAGCGATATAACAAACAGTTCCTCGCATGCTTGTCGTGCTACTAAGCTCTCTGCTGAACATCTCCCCACTGAACAACTCACTCCCTGCCGATCGGCTCCGCTTCCTCCTCCATCCATTCCTGAAGCTCACCTCCATGTTCTTCACATATCCATTACCATTGCTCGAACAACTACTCCCAGCACCACCGCCTCCCCGACAACTAGCATTCCGGAACCACCGCATTGATCTCAACCCAAAAACCGAAACCTTCATCATGCTTTCCTTTCTTGCTTATCTCCGCAAAATACTCTTCCTTCCACCATTCTCTGACCTTCTTGGTCTTCTTATCAACACCACCATTACTGAGCTTCTTCTCATGCTTCGCCTCACAGTTATTGAAGAATGCTTCACCTTGGCTATTCAATGGTGAGCTCTTCTGCTCCCCGTTTTCTTCATCCTCCCAACCTACACAAATCTGACTGCCAATCCACTCATGGACATATTCCTTGCTACTGAGTTCCCCACTGCCATCCTGTTTCCACCACCAATCCTTCCCCCATTCACCATTTGAATGTTCCAAGTTAACAGACTCTTCATTACAAGGAACAACCGCCGCCGTTGCCGGCGCCGGCGGCACCGGCGCCAAAGCTGGCTCCTTTCCCTTGTCATTGGCTCTAGCAACGCCAGTGGCGGCCTTCTTGGGAGGTGGAGCGAAGGCAAAGTCGGCTTCCAGGCTAGCAAGCTCTTGGCTTTTCCACAACTCCTGGCTGAACATCTCAACGCCGAGATCCCCTTCAGTTTTGAACCTCGCCAAACCGAAATCAGAAATCTTTGCGCTGAAATCAGCACCGAGGAGGACATTGCTGGGCTTAATATCGCCGTGAATGACCGGCGGGTCGCACTCGAGATGGAGAAAGGCAAGAGCTTGGGCGACGTCCAGGATAATCCGGAAGCGGTGGTCCCATGTGAGGGCGTCAGAGGGATGGAAGAGGGCGTCTTGGAGGCTGCCGTTGGGCATGAACTCGAAGACTAAAGCTCGGCAACGACGACTGAGGCAGTAACCGAGAAGAGAAACGATGAAGGGGGAGTGAGGGATGGCAGCGAGGGTGTGGAACTCGTTCAAGAAGGTAGTTTCGGAGACGGCGATAGGGTCGAAGAGCTTGACGGCGGCGGCGGGCAGAAGAGCAGCGCGGAGGACGGTGGCGGTGGAGCCGCGGCCAAGGCGGCGGGAATGGTGAAACGAGGCAGTAGCTCGGCGGAGATCACGGTGGCGGAAGCGGCGGAGAGGGAGTGGGCTTGGGGACGGGAGAGGAAGCGTTGGAGATCGGCGATAAATTGAGAAGTAAAAGTAGAGGAGCATGAGAAGCACTAAGACGACAACGAGAAGGGTTGCACCGGCAACGGCGCCGGCGAGGAGGAGTGCATGGGCCTTGTGAGCTCGAGGATATGATGGTGAAAGTGGTCTTGAAGGCATTGGAACTAGAATTAGGGTTAGGGTTTTGTGAGATAGTGGAGAAGAAGTAGAAGAAGAATGATAAAAGAGAGAACTTTGAGATGATGCGCAAATTTGAATTAGGGTTAGGGTTAGGGTTAGGGTTTAGGGGAGGAAGAGGAAAGGGAGAAGAGAGAGAAAGAAGGGAAGTCATGGAGGAAGTGGAGGTGGAAGTGGTGATAAAAAAAAAAAAATGGAAGTGGTGGGGTTGAGTGGAGGGAGAAAGATGGAGGGAAAAGCTGGTTCACAGTTGGAAACTTTTTTTTTTTTTATATATTTTTTTTTATCTTTGAAAAATGTTTATTATTTATCAATAAATATGAAATTACATATATATATATACCCCTATAAAAAAACTTAATATATATATATATATATATAAACATATATTCTATTAATTAGTTTCTATTAAAAATTTTATTATGTTTTTTTGTTTTTGACAAAGTTTATAAATCACATTTAATAAAAAAACTAATTAGTTACGGATCAAAGTTTCTACAAAATAGCTCCAACAGGAATGCAACCGCTAAAAGCTAGACATCCAAAAATTTCTTTTTTTATATTATATTAGATCAATTTATATTATGTTCTAACAAAAGAATTTATGAGGAAAGTAGTTTTTTTTTAAAATTATATTAGATTAATTTATATATTAATTATTATTTTATATAGTTGAATCTCAACTAATGCCTTGCGTATAATCACTAAATATGTAATAATAGCATAGTCCAATTTTTCATTTTTTTTAAAATAGTATTATATCCTAAAATATTTTTAAGAAATAATTCTAATTAAGTAGTATAATAAACAATTATTAATTATACAAAAAAATCATATATATATATATATATTTGTGATTAGCCAGTAAAATAAACAAGGAATTAGAAAGAGTGTACAAAACGATAAAGCTCTTCTACAGATGTTTTTTATTGATTAAGATTTAAATTTGAAATTATTTATTATTAAGTGATTCAAAATTTTAATATTTTTTATTAATTATTATTATTTTTTATTATATACGTTTTCAAGTTAAGAAATGTTATATATATAGGGGTATAGTTGTAAATGAGATATTATATATATATATAATATTTTAAGAAAAGGGAAATTCAGAAGGGAGGACTTTGAGGAAAAGAAGAGAATAAAGTATAGAGAAAAAGATAAAGGCATTCTCATGCTTATGTTTTTGAGTGGAGGCATGCTTTATGACTTCTGTTTAAGTTCACTTTTTTTTTTTTAAGAGTTTGATCCGATCAAGTAAATAATAAAATAATGTCTTGAGTTGGAACCATTTTGATCCTTTTAATTAAAAAAATCCATAATTTAAAACAATTCCTTGAAATCAAGAATAATTTAAGAGTATTTTAATAAAAAAATCAATAGTTATTTTAATCTCCTTCTTTATAAATGTTTAGAATAAAGAGAAACAAATGATGGATAAATAATAATAATTGAAAAAAAAAAGTGATTTTATCGACATAGCCCCCCGGAAAAACTTTGTATGATTGCGTAAATGTAATTTTGGATTTTTTTGGGGTTGTAAAGTGAAAAGTTTGGAAATATATTATTACAAAAAACCATTGAAGAGGACCAAAGAGAAGGGATGTTGTGTCGTGAGTGGCACGCCGTGCGTTGGCCAAGGCGGGAAGATAACATGCCTTGTGGACCCCATATTTATGTGTTTTTTTTTTCTCTATTAATTATTTTAAATGATATTATTAGTTTAATGGCATTTTAAATAATCACCGAAATTATACCCCCATTTTAAGTCCCTTGGTTTATTTTAATCCATGATATTTCTTCTGTGTAATGAATTATTTTGAATTTTAGGTTAATTATTTTTTTTAAAAATAAATTAAATAGGGAAAATAAATTATAGATCTTTGAAAATTTTAAAGTTTCCTAAACAAACTTTTGATATTTGAATTTTTCAAACAAATTTTTTTTTACAGTCAATTACTGAAGCTCACTGTATCAATTTATTCAATCTAACAATATGTATTTCATGCTTAATATGTATAGTTTTTGTTTACCATTATATGTTTACGTGTAACCAAATAAATTTTTACTTAATATATAGTATTCTTTTTATTCAATATTTATTTTTTATATTTAATACTGATCTTTTCATTTAATATTATGTGTTTCAATTTAAAAAAATTAAAAAATATTTTTATCAATATCAATTATTTTTTATGACAGAATGACTGAATAGTAAATTATCAGAAAATTATTTATTTATTTATTTTGAGAATACTCAAATTTGGGTGAATTTGGGTGAATGATATGTGAAGTAAAATTTGGAGGGATTTAAGGTATTTTCAGATTAATTATATATATATATATATATATATATATATAATTATGAAGGAAGTATTGATGGGAGTTGACGTTCACATGATGAGATGGTGAAGAAAGGCCAAAATTTTACACCTGAAAAGAAGTGATGGATGGATGGGATGGCGTGTGGTTGCATGTGAATGTAAAGATTTGAAGGGTTGGGAGTTTTGTTTGATCTCTTGGAACTTTGAGGGGATTTTTTTTTTTTGTTTAAAATAAAAAGATGGTCAATAATTCATTGTTTAGTAGTTTTGCAGCTTTTCAAGTTTTGGGAATAATAAGTTTAATATGATGTGATTATGTTTTCAAAAATAAGGAAAAAATGATATTTTAAGATAATTAATAATTTAATATGAAGAGTTTGACTCACAATGTTAATATAATATCATCAGTACTCTATATTTTTTGCATGTGAATGTGACTTTTTTTTTACTTTTTCTTTTTCTAATATATATTGGTGGTGTTCAGTTTTAACCTTTCAATCAATTTTTATAATATCTGACCAAGAATGAAGACTAAAAATTTCAAATTTTGTTGGTCAAAGTATTCAATTGATCAGCCATGCATGGTAAATAAAAATAAAAAAATATTTTATAAATTGTATCTTATTTTTTTAAATATAGATATAATTATGATAATTTTTTTTTTAACATAAAAGCATAAAACCACCTAACAATAGGGTAGTGGTACTTCTCTGCTCAATAATGGAGAGTTCAAATCTTAGTCACGGTTTGTCCATAACTACTAAAAAAAAAACATCCTTCAACTTGCAAACTAGTCCTGATTTGAACAAATAATAACTAAAAATTTGGCAGAAATTGATAGTGACTGTTAAAAATTTCAATAATGAATTAATCCAAAACAAAGATTAACTAATCATGGTAAAAATAATAAAATAGCAGTTGAAGAGAGAGTTGAGGAAAAACAAAAAGGAAAAGAGAAAGATAGGGAATCTCCAAAGAGAAACAATATTTAAAAAAAAAAAAAAAACTTATGGTTGTGTTGTGGCCACCTCTCAATCAAGAATCCCTAGGACAACACATGTTCAAAGAATACCATCCAGTCATACATTCTCTAATCCACCAAAAAGATAATAAACAAATGCAAATGTTAAAAAAAAGAGCTAGGAATTATATGGGGGGACATAAAGTGAGAAGCATACTTGGTTGGCAAGAGTTCCTCAAGTACCTGTTTCATTGTCTGCTCCCTTCTTGACATCCTTTCAGTCTCTTGTCTACTCAAGACCCTACACACCAGAAATTAGATAACTTTCAACAGCATAAACAAACAAAATATAGTAAAAAAGAAATGACAATATCAAACTTCAGTACCTGATTCACCGAAATATAGGTCTGACAGTAATAAGTAATGGCTACATTAACACTCTACATTACAAACTACATACACATTTCACAACCAGAAACATATACATCTCAAGAGAGTTTTGAGGTGCTTTGCAAATGCATTCACCTTTTTGGATAATGGTATACTAGATTTTAAGCATCCTTGTACAAAACTAGTTGAAATTGAGAGGTAGAGAGTTTAGGAAAGATTATAGTCCTTGATTTTCATCCTAGAACAGAGTTGATTTGAATACTGCAGTCACACCTAAATCAAACATTGAATCCAAAACTGAAGCCAGATACATGGTATTGGTGTCAACAAGACAAAGGCAAACTTCTGTGATAATAGTTTGGTGTCCGTAAAGGAAAACCATCGGTTGCATTTTATCCAATCAGTCAATCTTCACTGATGAATAGATCAACCGTGTGAACCAGAAGCACGCATAGAAGCCGATGGTGCCTGTCAGTACAAAGAACGAATACGAAGCGATAAGCATGTAACTCAGTAGAGAACACCAGATACTGGCTTTGTGATGTCTAGTTTTGTGAAGAAATAGAAAATGGCATATAGAAAGAGATAGAGCGCTGATGATCCTGAGGTGAGATAGGACCGCCACCACCACAAGTAATCTTCGCTGCACAACTGGAAGTAACAGAGCACGATTGTGATCTCGGCGCAGGTGATGATAAGGATCAGAAACACAAGGAAGAGGAATCCAAAAAAATGTAGTAGAACTGGTTCAGCCAAATTGATGTAAGAATGAAAAAAAGCTCAATGAATACAGCTCCAAAAGGAAGGATGCCTCCGATCAACATTGAGAAGATTGGATTCATGTACCAGGCCTGCTCGGGTATCTGCCTTGGAATTTTGTTTGTCCTCACAGGATCCTCAATAACGGGTTTCTTGAATCCCACATAGCTACCGACAAATACCAGAGGCACTGAAATACCAAACCAAAGCAAAACAAGCGCAGACATGGTAGTGAAAGGCACAGCACCAGAAGACTTCTCACCCCAAATAAGTGCATTTAAGATGAAGAAGACACCAAAAACAATTCCGGGAAACATGAAAGCCGTCTTCAGTGTGACTTTCTTCCATTCTGTGCCCTTGAACATTTTGTATAGCCGGGCAGAGGAGTAACCAGCAAGTATGCCCATGAAAACCCATAGAAGAAGCATGGCAGTCATCAATCCTCCCCTGTTTGATGGTGAAAGGAAACCAAGGACAGCGAAAATCATGGTCACAAGCAGCATCCCAAAGAACTGAACACCTGTTCCAACATACACACACAACAAGTCTGAATTAGTCGGAGGCCTAAACACATCTGCATGGACCAGTTTCCATCCTGTTTCTTCCTGGGCTTCTTCTTGGGTTTCCAGCTGATTATATCTGGAGATATCTCTGTATAGTGTCCGCAGCATTATCATGGCTACCATGCCTGAGAGGAATAGAACAATCATCAGAGAATTAACTATGGAAAACCAGTGAATTTGGTCATCAGCCATCAGAAGATAGGTATCCCAGCGAGATGCCCACTTCACATCACTCTCCTGCAAGCAAGAATAAAACCAGAAACATAAGTAGACCGCCATAGACATTTTCTATAAAGAACTTGCAGATGAAAACATTTGATTCGGTCAAGGAATAATGGCCAATTAAGTTACAAAGAAGATCCCTGGGCTTCGTAACCTTACCTTAAACTCGACATCGTAGGTGAATATGATGTCCTTATCTGCTTCAATCTCTTGAGGGTTATTAGAATTTACAACTGTCTGCTTTGCATGAGGATCACATGTGGTCAATCTAGTTGTATTACCACTCCACTGGCCTTCAAAGACATGCTTGACACTGCAAAATGGAGAATTAAAAATATCAAACACAGAGATTTCCATAGCCCATAAATAATGGAAGATGATTGAAATGAAGAAAAATATCTGTACAAATGAAAATTCTCAATGTAGTAAATTGGCAACCACTTGGCAATAAAATTATGATATACCTAAATGGTTTGACTTCAAAACCTACAATTCTTGCAAGATCCATTTCTTCATCCTTGTGGTACTTCACTGTAAATGACAAATGGTTGTTGATAAAATATTTGTAATCCTTGCTCTGCAAAAGAAGTTATGCCCATATAAGTGTTCAACAAAACTGTAGCCGATTAGAAACATTAACTGCATAGTAATTCTAGTGTGTCATCAGTTACCCCAGAAAAGGACAGTTTGAGACCAACAAAAAAACCAAGCTGATAAATAATAGTTGAATCCTGATTCACCCTTTGAGCAGGTACAACAAGTGGAAGATTGTCCAGAATCCTGTGACACATAATGAATTCTTAATAAATAAAAGTATATAGAATACCTATTTTAAATATAACTTCCAGTCCACTTACATGTTCACCCGATAATCATCATCTATCTTTTCCACAAATTCCTTAACTTCTTTGTCATTGAGTTTTATCTTGCAAACAATATTACACATCTGTGGCTCTCTCATCTCAAACTACAAGACATTGTTTCTCAAGAATAAGATCAACAGGAACCAGTGATATAGAAAAAGCACGCAGAAATTACATCCAGACAAGAAAGAGCTTCTCACCACATAAGGGGAGTTTTCAATACGATCACCACGAAGAACCTCCCCTAGATTTTCTGCACTGTCAACTATGGTATCAGGCTTGCAATAGGGAAGAGAGTAGTAGGAATATGGCAGTTGAGTCTTTGTAGAAGTTAGTTTGTTCACTTTCACAATAAGCGGATCTTTCTGCAAGCAGCACTTTGGTCAACAAAGGTTTTACAATAAAAATAAGGCACTTCACTGAAAATAAGGAGAACAAGATGATGATGAGGAGGAGGAGAAAAAGATCAATAAGCAACCATGTCGTGCAGGTACCCAAATAAGCTTAGGGAAAGAGATAACGAAAGAAACATAACCAAGTAGTACTTTGTGCATCATCAGAATTAATGATCGCATGAATTGGCAGTTACTATGTTAGGAAAAACCATTTTTAGCTGTGATCCAAGAACCTGGAATTCAAACTAATATCAGAGCAAGGGGAACACAGATCTGAACTCTCAAATAATAAGAGCTATTAAATTTTGTACAAGTGATTTCTCTATGAATCGGGTATCTCTTTTTGGTTGCATCCGCAATCTAGAATAACAGCAGTTCCACATAATCTTTCCATGTATAAACGTTCAATTTTAACTTATCCCATTTTTTGTCGTTCATCCATAATATTGTCGTCATCCACATTCCCACTTTCTTCTCATGAATTCTCATAATTATGACAAAGCGACAAAAACATAAATAAAAAATTCCAGCCCTTATCCTGCTATTCAAACTTAAGTTGTCCAGCATGAACAGTTGGTTCCGTTGAGTTAATGAATCATTAAATCATCCTTCATTTTTAGGGTCACTATTTTTTTAAAGTTAAGAAAAGAGCCTATTTACATATAAGTTACTCATAATTTGATCAATATGATCAATGGATTAAAAATAACTCAAAGATCGTATATCACACACATATTTTTCATGATCAATAAACATTAATTATAAGTATCATTAAGCATCTAAATGATGTTGAAAATTTATGAAAACATAAAATTTGGTGTATACAAAGTAGAAAGGAGCTCAAATATAAGAAAAATAACTAGTCTGGCATTATTCCATTTAAACCTATACCTTAATTTGGGTTGAGATGGCCAATATACGTTTGACAATAAGCCACACAAATATAATCAATAGTATGGACATCAAATTCCACAAAATAAATAATCCAAACTATAGTAATAAATTAAGCCAAAACACCTTGAAGATCCAATCTTTAATCTTGATTAGTAAAAAAACCCATAATAAACATAATTAAGCATCAATAATGACTTTGATCCAACAAGAAATGGCAAGTATTATGACTGAAATTTCCACATAAAACTATTAACCAAATAACCAAGAAAAATAACGGCGCCATCAATATCATAGACTAGTCCCCCGAAATTCATTCAAATCCAATGTTTCCCACAATCGAATCAACCTAGAAATAACAACTCAAGAAAACCCTAATCCACGAATACACACACACAAGACACACCAAAATCACCATTCATGTACAAATCCTATCGATATATGATGAGATTCATGGAAATCCATAGAAACTGGGAAGAAATCGCTAGGATAGATGACATCGGATCGAAAAGTAGAACAAAACAAGCGGCAAACCTTTCTGAAGTCCGCCGGGGCGACGCCGGGGAGGTAGAAGCACTCCCCGGCGATGAAGAGGAGCATGAGAACGACGCTAATCCATGGGAGGATCGGCGGAGACCGAGAGCTCGCCATCGATGAACAAGCAAGCAAGCGAGAGAGAAAGAGAGAAAAATGGCAGTCTTATTATGGAGATCTAATTCGAAAGAAAGAAAAGAAGCGATGTCAAATTGCTTAACAGTCCCTGAATGCTTCCCGTTTGATCATTGAGTCCCTATTGACTTCTTAATTTCGTTTGCCCTTTTCCTTCTAAATGTGAATATTTTAAAAAAAAACACCAAATTACCCTGAGAAGTGAGAGCCCAATAATATATATATATATATATATATATATATATATATATATATATATATATATGGCGATACGTCCTCTATGAATGTTTGTGAAGGTTCGGAGAGCACTTGCATAAAAAACAAAAGTAAGAGAGAGAGAAAAGAGAGGTGAGGGACATAGAACAGGGTGAAGATATAGAAATTGGATAACAGTGATGGAAAAACAGTGGCCAAGCATTATACTGGATTAAAAATAAATGAATGAATGCATGCCATTTTTTTCATTATATAACTATTTATAACACTGTTTATCCTACTTTTTGCATTGACTGAACTGTTGAATGGTTATTTTTGATATTACTATTCATAAATATTGATGATCGGAAGTCGGTGGATTCCAATCCGGCTGCTGATAGAGGGATGTCTGTAGAGTCGTTATATGTGAATGTCCCTAGTAGACTAGTCCTCGGTATATACACACACACATAATATCTACTGAGTTACTATTGTTATTAAAAAAATTGGATAAACAATCTAAATAGTTCCCTATCTTTTCACATATTTTTATTTTGGTCATCCAGTTTTAAAATGTTAACAATTTGGTCTTTTATATTTAATTTTTGTTACGATAAGATCACCTAGTTTATGGTGTGACTTGCTAGTGAGGTTGATGATTTAGAAAGGAGGTGCCATTAAAAAAAGTATAATATAATCCCATGGATGATAAACTTGTTCATTCCATGGATAATAAAAACATAGAGAAAATGAAAAGCTCCATGAATATCTATCTATTACAAAGTGTTAATGTAATCTGAAGAAAAGCAAACAAACTATTAAAAATTGTTATTTTTTTCACACTAAAAATATAATTAAGACAGTTTTTAAAATAAGAGTAAAGATTAAAAGTTAACTTTAACCTGGAAGACATTATTATCTCCGAATTTAAAACATAAATTACTATTATTATTTTAAAAATAGATAAAACCACATTTCATTAGCAAAACAACAAAATATTACAGTACAATGAATATAGAGAAATACATCAAAAACCTAAACACGGACTTTCAAGAGTAGAAAAATAATCGACAAAATACTAAATAAAAGTACAACTTGAGGTTTACAACCAAAACCCAAATATAAGGCGAATGAAATACAAAGACGACCTACAAGGAGGTTCTTAAACAATAATACAACAAATGCAAAGACATAAGCCACGTAATCATAATTCCAAAAGAAGGCATCCATCGGAAGCCTTCTAAGATCACTCGGGTTTCTACGCCTCCGATCCTCGAAAAAGGATTTAAAATAAATCCATGAGCTCACTAGCATCCAGTAAGTAATCCAAAAATAACTCGAAAAGCAAAAAGTTCAAATATCAATTTGTACGAAAATCAATAGTGCCAAAAAGAATTATCAAAGCCAAAGGATAAGACATAGATAGCAAAAATCCGTAATACGCTCCAAATTCGCAGAAGTGCCGAGGGTCATTTGTTTATCCTCGTGATGACCCGAGACCAAAATAACTGAAATCATTTATTTACCCTCGTGACCCGAGACCGAATAACAGTGTGGTCAGTTGATTATTTCACCGAATTGACTACTGATGAATCATAGCATTTCTCATTTTCCAAAATTACATTTGTCGACAAGGTCAGGTTTAACCCCCATCGATCGGGTTGCATATTGTTCATTTGGAGACCAAAAAATTCGAGATACAATTCAAGCCAAGAATACGTAATATTCAAGTATTTTCCAAAAATTCATCTAATAAAAATAAAGTAAATAATTAAATAAATGATAAATAAATAATGTAAAAGGAAATACTCACTTTTCCAAGCCTAAGCCTGGTTCTCACTTTGGAGAAATAATAACAACATTTCACAAATATTTTCCCAAAATTCAAGAAAATAAAAGATTTACAAAAAATAAAATAAAATAACACAAGTATAAATAATAGTGAAACCAATAAATAATTATTCGACCAATCTCAAGGAAGAAATGCATTAATACAATAATATACTAAAATTTGTAAAAATACAAGGTCTAATGTATCTCATCAATTGAAGAAAAATGGCCCACCTAAAACCAAAATAGCTAGAAAAATAATTTCAAAGGAAATATTGTCAAAACAAGGATGTTAAAAATTTTAGGAAGGAGATAGGCAAGGACATAAAGGCAAGTGGATATTTAAGGGATAAATGTATAACCCAAATAATATATAGGTAATTCAAGTTGATGTTAGGTGGACCAAGGATTCAAGCACTTAATAAATCTTAAGTTTTTGCTATTGGGAATAAACAAGGTTACAAAAAGGATAATTACTTTGCCAAATATTTGGAAGTAACAAGGAAATAACATATATAAGTTTTGGCAAATAATAGCACTATGGTTCCAACTAAGTATAGAAACTTCTCTTCCTCTAAAAACACAAGACATAAATAGATGGCATTCCCACAATAATTTTTAAAAGAATAAATGCAAACAAATTTCAGAAATTTTACATGAAAATAAAAGCAAAACAACAAAAATTTAAATACAAGAGTTTAAGGGATTACTTACTTGGTGATCCTAAATTCAAAAGAAATCCAAGATGATGCTCAAGGTGGTCCTAAAATCCAAGGGAAAACCAACCAAATATACATGAATACTTGGAAGAGTTCAAGCACAAAAGTTCATGCTAAGCTAGTCTAAAAATACCCCATTAAAACAACAACAATATGAAAGTGTCTACAAGTAGATCTAACATAATACTAATACTAGTGGTAATAACAATGATGTGGGAAGGGAACATAGAATGATTAATAGGAACAAGGACAATAGGTGAGAGAAACAAGGATGGAAATAAATCTCCTAGCACAAGTAGTAGATCAATGCATGCATGCATGCATGTATGTATATATATATATATATATATATATATATCTATATTTACACATACTTATGGTTGCAGGACCAACATGTGTGGATATATATATGCTACCAATTTAAAAAGGCTGCCAACAAGTCAATGTGCATGTAAATATCTATACTATACTTGATGCTTAAATAATCAAAAGCATGACATGCAACCAGAGCCACATCTTGGAGGCTTCTAGTCTTGTTTTTTTCATGCAAACAAGTAGGGATGCAAAGCTCAAGAGAGGGATCAAGCTTTACTTGGTATTTACTCGCAACAAAAATACAAATGCCTTAGAAGGTCATGCCAAGGGTGCGAGGAATTTCATGCACCCAACACACATGCCAAAACTACAAAAAGCTGAACATTCATTTGGCAAGCAAAACCCTGAATTTTCGGCTTGGGTTTTAAGCATCCATGCATAAACATAAAGATAGTTCCATGAGTAAATACTTATGTAGCTTGGAGGCTAAGAACTAAGGATCTTCAAGAGGCGCAAGAGCAAGTTTTAGCATGCATAAAGAGAGAGTTTTCATGCAAGGCCAAAAATTTCAAACAACAACCCATGCAAACATAAGAAGCAAGCTAACAACCATCATTCAAGAAGAGAAGTTATCTTACGGACAACATGAGCAACCTACAACAAATACCTCTAGGTTGATGACTGAAATGAAAAGCTCCTCCCCGGGTTTTGATACATCGCCACTACGAGTGATCCGGTGAGATGCTTCACCTTAAAGGCTTCAATGGAGAGGAGTGAGGTTAGAGGGTGGAAGGAAGCAAGGAAGGGTAGTGATAATGCAAGGGATGAGGAAATAATGCCGGAGACAAAGATGGACTGAAATCTCGAATCCCTCCATGTTTTCCTCCTTTGCAAGCTTTTCAAAGCAACTGAACCAAAGAAAAAGGATTAAGGGGTAAGGTAAGTATGTTTTAGCAACTTAAGCAAGATCTAATCATGAACTGGGTCCACAGGAATGACAAAGGGGACACAACATAGAGGCATTGAATAACAACAGTGATACAATAAGTACAAGACTAGCTCTCTTGGGGGAAAGAGAGATTAGTATTATTACTCTAACACAGACAATAGAGAAACTATGAGTACTTAATTAATACAGACATGCCTCTATCCTTTAATTACATAGCCATTTTGGTTGCCTTGCAAACTCTTGAAATGCAAGCAGAATTGATACCATCATGATCTGGCTTTCACCATTGTTTTCCTCATCAATCACTCCAAACACACAGGGCAATCATCAACACGCAGTTCTTTCAAGGCTGTAAGGAGAAAAATGCTATTCTCGCCGAATGAGTGGGCCGAACTCATACACCGAATGATGTGGATACCTACGTGGAATCCACGTCATCCCATTTCTCTCTCCTAATCAAATTAAAAATTTAAAAAAAAATTCTTTTTCCTTTCCCTTTTATCTCACCCTCCTCTTCACTCCTTCAAGTTCCGGCTGATGAGACTGCCATCAAGATGTGCTGCTCCTTCCCCTTCGTCCGTCACCGGAACCACTCATCCTCCAAATCCCAACCTTCACCACTACCACACTGGATATGTTCTCTTAAAAAAACAAGAAAATAAGAAAATAATCAAAAACCAACAAATGCCATTACAAGGTTCTCTCAAAACAACATCATTTCATGAACTTAAACAACAAATTGAAGAAAAAGAAAACAAATTCTTGATTTTCTTGAATTCAAGGAAATTCTGTAGAGAGCAGCTAAATACACACATGCTGATCATCAATGGAACAATACACATTTCACTCAACTATCCAAACCATAACAATGAAAAATTCAAAACATAGAGGTGAAACTCCTTCACCTCTGGCGGTACAGCGGCCGGAGGATCAGATTCCCGAAGCGATGAGATCCGCTTCACAATCACAGACGAGAAGCTATTCCCCCTGTCACGGATGTACTTCCCAAGAGCGGAGACATCGATCGCCGAGGAAGAATCTGAAAGGGCTCGCTCGATCGGATGGGGCCCATCGGAAGGGACATGAGTGAGGCCTGGTGGAGCTTCTGGTTGGGGAAGGTAGGAAGAAAGAGAGCATTGCTTACCGGGGTTGGGCTTCTCTGCCGGCAGCTCATGATCAGGGATGGCCTGCTCGCCGGCGAGGGGAGTGGCGTCCATGGGTTCTCTCACCGCCACCTCTTCGCTCATCTCTCTTCTTCTTCGGTTTGGAGATGAGATGAGGAGCGGCGGCTTCAGAGACGAGATGAGGAGGCGTTCTGTCCTAGAAGGGCTTCAGTTTGGGATTTTTTTTTTAATCAGAGGAGAGAGAAAATTGATGACATGGTTGCCACGTAGACAACCACGTCATTCGGCCTGTGATTTCGGCCAAGTAAATCGGCGTATATAGCATTTATCGGCTGTAAGATCCTACAATTTGCAATTCTTGCGTGTTGGCATGCATGATTCAAGCCTCTTGAAACGATAGTAACTTGGGGCAGTTGCAGCGAAAATACTCTTTGAGATTGGGGAAGAGCAATGAGTCATACATGCATGAAATAGATCAATAAAAATTCAAAACAGATTGAAAACATGAAAGATTAATTAAAATGCAATGAGTCATATGTACATATACCAAGTCATGTATGTCCACATCTCATTCCTTTGCTGCTCTGTAAATGTAATTCAAACTTCAGTCCTTGTATGCAGCTGTGTCACCAAAAGATACACATTATCATACAAAATCAGAAATTATCATATAAATAATACAAAGGTTTTCCTTTGTCGCATTACTTGATGAAAAAACACAGCACTCCCACACAAGATTCATCAAAGTCTTGATCAGTATACTAATTCCTCATGAGAAGAAAAACTCCTGCACATTTAATCATTCAGAAAAATATGCAAATTAAGAAGAAAATCAATTCAACTTATGAAATGAGGAAAAGTTTCAGTGCTACTAAGAAAATTTAAAAGCTATCATCTCACTTTGAAAGTTGAAACCAAGTGATTTGTGAGCTCAAATTAAACATGTTGTTTAGTCACCAAGTCACATATTTACCATAAAATTTTTGTTTATCAACAATTCCTCCTATTAAAACACGAAAACAAACACATGCGTATCACAATTATAAAAATATAAGTAACAAGTTTACAGTGTCGAGCTTAATTCATAATAATAAAGATATATAGAGTTGCAATATGAGTTATAGATATATATAAACATACCAGTTGTTATACATGTCCACATCTCATTCAATTACTGGAAGCTAACTTCATCATGATTCTCATCTGCATAATTAAGGCACCAAGTAGACAGAATATTATCCTAATGAGTCCTCTTCATCTTATTGATTTTTAGCCAAGGGATTGGCAGAGCCATTCCAAGCATAATATATTTCCACCAGTACTCTATTCAATATCAAGTAGAAGTTTTATTATTTGTAGCAGAAGACCTATATATTTTCAGAACAGATGAACAAAAAATCAGAATTAATTATTATGCTCTCTGACATTACTTACAAAAAAATAACATATAATTCCCCTCCAGAGAGCTTCATTGGAATAGCATACACACAAGCCATGCTCCAAAGTGATTTGTGAAGTTCTATTGGACATCCAACAATTAAATATGTGCCTGTATATAACTGACTCAGAAGAACCCAAGTAATTTATACCATAAAAATTTGTTTATCCACCATTCAACCTGTGAAACCAATTCAGGGTAAATAAAATAGAACCGCACAAGTGATGAGCTTAATTACCAATCATAAAATATATAAATAAATAATTTAAAACATATTAAATACATAAGGCATACATATGTATTCAATATTGAATTGGTAGATCACTTGTTCCTGCATTGTGCTTTACTCGTGTTCTGTGGGATTATTTTGGTAGACTCTTTAATCTGCCTGAACCTCCGAGGACCTTACTTCAAATTTGGTGCTCGTGGAGGTTGGAGCTGTGGCCTGCTAATAGGGTTTTGACTGACTTGGTTGTTAAAGTTTTATTGTGGAATATCTGGCTTGTTCGGAATGATCGCATATTTAATGCAATTTGCTTGCCTGCGCATGCTTTGTTCTTGAAGATTAATCGTATGCTCCTATCGTGGTTTGATGTTCTTACAGACGGTGCTAAAGCAAAGCTAGAGGAACCTATGGCTGCTGTTCGTCGTAGCCTGGAGTTCCTTGGATCACGTGGGGAGACGACTGGTATGGCCGAGGAGGCACACGATCTGTCCACAGGCTAGGTTCCCTATGATGTTGTAGGCTTTGAGGAGGTATGTTGTTCCTTTGTTTTGTTTTTTGGTGTTTTGGTCTTACCGTATCACTTCTTGTGGTGCGCCCTTTGTACCTTGCCTCTTTTTCTTAATCTGAAGTAGTTTATCCACATTTTCAAAAAAATAAAAATAAATAATAAGGCATACATATGCAGCAGCTATGCAACCACAAGGCATACGTATCATAATTTTGTTAGGCACTGTCAATATATTGAGATGAAGGAGAAAAAAAAACTGAAAAAGATGCTTCATGAATAATACCAGTTGATATATCTTCACCAAGGTTCATTTCATAGAAAAAAAATGTTTGGCTGGTGTACTAAAATACATGCTTCCGTCCTCTACATAGGCTACACTGTGATCCAAATTTAGTAGAAAAATGTTTTATGCTGTTGCATGTGTCCACCAAAGTTAGGCCTGCAACAAAGCACTAGAAATGAATAACTAGCTTATAGTTGAGATGTAATGAGTCATACAATATCCATATATACACCAGTCATTATACCTAGCTCTCTTATCTGCATGACTAAGCCACCAATCAAACATAACGTTCATCTAAGAATCCTTTTCATCAGATTGAATTGTAGCTGAGGGATCGATCAATTGCATCATTCTATGCATGTATGCATAGTTGCACATCATATAATTAAATCCACCAATATACTCTGTTCAAGATCAATTTCAAATAAATCAATTCTTGAATAGCAGTGTTAATGGAAGTAGATGACATCCACTTTGGATATCGACCACCAAAAAAGTCGCAAATTAATAGATCTTCAAGGCATGGCGGGGGAGTAGGTCATCAAAGATTTGTACAATATTGTCCATCTCTTGCTGTTGAATATGCCCATCAGTGTTAGGTGTGCAACAAAGCCTTAATTCTCTGAGGTGAGTCTTGCTTGATAGTACTGAAGAACTTTTGTAGCTTGATTTCTCCAAGTTTCTTACAGAAAGGTAACTAAGTTTTTCAAGCATCTGTAGCGCTTCTAAGTTGCATCCCTCTTCTCCATTGTCACCACTATCTCCGATGATCAATCCTTGCACATGATGAAGGTGTTCCAACTTGCCTATTCCCTTTGGTACATAATTCAAAGGAGTGTCCTCAACTCGGAGCCACCTCAAATTGTATAACTTAGTTATATTATTTGGAATGATATGCAATGACTTACAATCATTAAGCAACAAGAATTGCAAATTAATGAGATTTCCCAAAGAATCTGGTAGGTTATGAATGCATGTATGTTCCAAATCCAAAAGTCTCAAGTGTACTAGATCTCCAATATTATTAGGGATATTCTCAATCTTGTCATTAGTAAGAAGCAATGTATGCAAATGTCTTAGATTTCCAATCACATGTGTGTTTAAACTTGGAGGATCCCATAACTGCAAGTTTCTAAGGTGGTCAAGATGTGGAATGCTCACACTTTCTTTATTACCTGTGATTGTTAGATGACGTAGTTTTTGCATTGATTTGGTGCGTTGTGCTTCTTGTGGATCTCTTGAAAACCTTTCATCACCTGCGAAAAACTGAGCTAAAGCACACAACAAATCATGCATTGTGCATCTATACATATTTGCATATTTAGGATCGGGTTGTAAAAAACACCTACAAATTAATTCCTTGTAATATCCTTTTGCAACATCCTCCAAAGATGCATTGCTGCTTACTTCTATATAACCTTCGGCAATCCACTGGCAAACAAGATCATCACAATAAAGTTCATAATCATGCGGGTACAAAGAGCAATATAGGAAACAATGTTTAAGAGCTGATGGTAAGGATTCATAGCTTAAGTACAATGCTCCTCGGAGCTCTTCTGGAAGTCCTATAATAGTCCAAGCATTGCTGTTAAGTACATCCCCCCCATTCTCTTTTATTTTGATCTTTTGTTATAAGAACACCTGCAATGGCCTTTATTGCGACAGGAAGACCCCTGGATCATTTGTGGTGACTTCAATGCAATTTTTGACGTGGGGGACAAAAATTGGGGGCTGCCTAATTTGGAAGACATTAGAATGGCTAATGCTTTTTTGCATGAGTTAAAGCTTCTGGAGCCCCCCTCGATGGGCAGACGATTCACATGGACTAACGGCCAAACCGATCCAACCTGGGTGAAACTGGACCGTTTTATTGTTAGTGAGGATTGTATGAGTCTGTTTCCCAAGATGGTTCAAAATTGTCTCCCCCCGATTGGGTTCAGATCATGTGCCCATCAGGCTGGAACTGGGCAATCATTGCTCAGTTCCTCGACTTTTCAGGTTCGAACTGGTGTGGTTCACTGCGGACGGTTTTCTGGAGCTCGTCAAACAATGGTGGTCTGAGCTACAACCGCATGGATGTGAGGCATTTGTCATGGCAAAGAAATTCGCCGGGATCAGGGATCGACTGAGACATTGGGCGAAATACTCCTTTGGCTCTATCAAGCTTAAGAAATTGGATCTCTTGCACGAGCTTGAAATCTTGGATTTGGTCAAGGAACAACGATGTTTGACTATCCTGGAGCTTAAACAGGAAGAGGATCTTCTCTTAAAATTATACGACAATCGTAAACAAGAGGAGATTTACTGGAAGCAGCGGTCTAGGCTTCTTTGGTTTATGGAAGGAGATGAGAACACGAGCTTCTTTCACACTGTGGCTAATGGACGCAAGAACAGGAACTTCATCCCCAGTATTAGCCTCAACAGAGCTACCTTCACCAATTCTAAGGAAATTGGGAAGATTTTCTCTACTAGGTTTCAACAACAGTTCGGGTGTAAGCGTAATCTCCGTTTCCGGATTGATTTTCGTAAACTCATGGTTAATAGAATCGAGGTTGATTTGTCTCAGCTGGAAAGGCCATTTTCGTTGGAAGAGCTCAAAGCAACGGTCTTTGACCTTGGGAAGGATAAGGCTCCGGGCCCTTATGGCTTCCCTTTGCAATTCTTCAGAAAATTCTGGGATACTATTAAGATTGATCTCTTTAAGCTCTGTGAGGACTTCTACATGGGGAATGCGAACTTGGAAAGAATCAATTGGGCTAGTATTGTTTTAATCCCTAAGGTCGAGGCACCAGAGAGCCCGAGCGACTACCGTCCCATTAGTCTTATCAATTCCTCCCTAAAAATTCTCTCAAAAATTCTTGCAACTCGATTGAGTAAAGTCATTAACTCCCTTGTGGGTATGGACCAATCGGCTTTTTTAAAAGGTAGATGTATCTTGGATAACATCCCCACGGCGGAGGAAATTATCTTCAGCCTACACAAACGCAGAATTCCGGGGTTCATCCTCAAAGTGGATTTCGCTAAGGCCTTCGATACGGTGGATTGGGATTTCCTTTTCGATCTCCTATCTGCGCGAGGCTTTGGAGATAGATGGGTCGGGTGGATTAGGAGCATACTTCACTCCTCTAAGGCTTCCATCCTTGTTAATGGATCGGCGAATGGATACATCCGTTATCAACGTGGATTGAGGCAAGGTGATCCGTTGTCCCCTTTGTTGTTTGTTCTGGTTACAGATGCATTAAGTGCGATGTTCTCTCATGCCCTGGATTCCAAAATACTGGTTGAGGTTCCACTGGGGGAGTTCGGTAGATGCTGTAATCTCCACTATGCGGATGACCTTTTAATTTTCACCTCAGGGGGGCTCGAGGACCTCAGGATTATCAAACTTATTTTGTTCTTATTTGAAGGAATGTCGGGGTTAGCTACAAATTTCTCTAAGACTTGCCTTTATTCTAGCTACTGGGGTGAGTTTCCGGACTTTGTGGCTGCTGATACTTTGCAATGCGAGGTGGGTATGTTGCCGGTCACTTACCTGGGTATGCCAATCTCGGGTAGGCGACCGTGTAGACAAGATTGGGAGGGTCTTGTTCTCAAGGTCCGCAGAAGACTTGCCTCATGGAAAGTGAAACATTTTTCTCTGGGAGGTCGACTGACGCTGGTGAATTCGGTCCTTACTCCTATCCCAACGTATTGGATGTCCATTTTTAGGTTGCCTTGCTGGGTCATCAAAAAGATTGATAGTCTCAGAAGAGATTTCCTCTGGTCTGGACCAGATTTGGACCGGCCTGGCCGCCGACTGGTTAGATGGAAAAATCTTTGTCGGCCAAGGGACCAGGGTGGATGGGGCATTTTGGACCTCCCAGCATTTAATCATGCTCTTTTGGGTAAATGGTGGTGGAAGTACACTACTGATCTTTCTTGGAGTGGAGCGAAAGTGCTTCACTTCAACTACGGCGGGCCGCGGGGTTGTGTTGGCCATAACACGACTGGGAGAATTTCCTACTTTTGGAAAGGGGTCTTAAGTTGCCTACTGGCGTTGGGAGGTTGCATCTGGATGGATGTCAAGGATGGTCAAGATACCCGATTTTGGAAAGATCGATGGCTTGATGGGAGAGCCCCCATGTACCTGTGGCCTGAGTTGTTCAGTGCTTGTCATCAACCTAATGGGACTATTAGGGATCTCATTCACTTGTTAGATGCTCCGCCCCTCTCAGGGATGCGTGAGGTCTTTCCGATCCGTGACCGCCTGCTTGTCTCCGCCGGAACTAATAAGGATATCAAGAAGTGGAGTCTTACAGGCAGTGGGATGTTCTCGGTCAAGTCCTTCTACAACTTCCTCATTGATGGAGGTTAAGATGCCAAGTGGCTAAGTTTTTTTGGCGTAGCTGGTGTCCAAAGAAAATTACTCTTTTCAACTGGCTTGCTTGGCAAAACAGAATTCTCACGTTGGAAACCCTTGCGCGCAGGAGGTGCAACAGGATGCCGACGGATACTTGTGTGCTTTGTCATGCGGGGTCGGAATCTGTTGATCATCTTTTCCTCCAATGCCCTTTCGCTGTCCAGGTGTGGGATTACTTTGGTAGGTTGCTGCAGTTCCCGCAGCCCCCCGTCTCCTTGCGAGACTTGTGGGGGCCTTGGCGTCTGAGTTTGCTCCCCACCCGGAGGGCTTTTGGAGATCTTGTTTTTAAAGCAATTGTTTGGAATATTTGGCTGGCTAGGAATGATTGTATCTTTAATGCCAATTCTGTTCATGTGCATTGTATTTTGTTCAAAATTGATCGGATGATTTTATCTTGGTTATCTTCAGTCGAGGACAGAGTCCGTGAAAAGTTTGATGATGACATCACTTCTGTCCGGAGGAGTTTGGAGTTCTTGGGGCCCAGCGACGAGGTTCGGGGTGCGACCCAGCCTGCTGAGGAGGTTCATGACGCGGTCGTAGGATAGGTGCTTAGTTGCTGTGGGCCTTGAGGAGGGCCGTTGTTCCTCTCGCTTTTTTATTTTGATTGTTGTTCTCTTCTCGTTGTTTATTTGGTACCTTGTATCTCTACCACATCTAGTGGTTGGTTATTTTCTCTTTTTAATATAGTGGGTTATCCACCTTTTTCAAAATTAACTAAAAACCAAAAAAACTATAAAATTAATATTTTTGTTTTAAAAAAAGCCGTAGTTTAATTTTTAAAAATAGTTTTTCTTTATGTACTTGTTTTTTTTAATAAAGTTATTGTTTATCTATTTTATTTTAAAAAAAATTGTATTTGAGATATTGCATATCATGGCAGTGTTTTGTTTGATTGCTTGATGGAGGGTTGGTTGGGAATTTCCTCTTTCACTTAATTAGATAGGGCAAGTAAGGAAATAACAAAATCATGGTCATCCCATAATTATTTAAAAATAATTAATTATAATTAATTAAAAACTATAACTTTTTTAAAAAGTATAAAAAAATTAAAAATAAAATATTATATAATCAATTAATTAATTACGGTAAAAAAAAAGTCATTTTATAGAGAGCTTCACAGTATTTTTGGAAATTCTATTGGACATGCAACACTTAACAATCTGCATGTATATAACTGGCTCAGAAGAAAGTACTTTCAACATTTTGTTGAGAATAATCAAAAAAGAAGAAAACCAATTATTAAAGAATTGGCATGTTAGACTATCAATGTCCTAAATTCATGGTGTAAATTAAGCTGTTACCAAGACCAAGGATTAATTTTTGTACTCTGAATGGACATGAATTTCTCCACATAAACCATCAACTCAAGTAATTTGTACTGTCAAACCGCATGCCCTGCAGTTAAGTCATAATAAAGTCTCATATTTGCCATCAAAATATGTTTATCCACCATTCTACCAGTGAAAACTGTTAAGACAGGGACCCACCACCCTAACTTCTCCATAACTGCAGTTACAGGGAAGGATTGATGGTGGTATATCAACTAGAGGGAAGCGTCTCCCACAGGCGATGTGGGACTATAGACCTGAGCCACTGCGTCCCAACAAAAACCAATACAGGGTAAACAAAATAGAACTACGCAAGGGATGAGCTTCATTCCTAACCATCAAATATATATACATAAATAATTCAAAAGAGATAATGCATAAATATGCTGCAGTAATGCATCCATAAGGAATATATATCATACTTTTGATAAACTGTTAGCCACTTTCAATATACAGAGACAAAAGAGGAAAAAAAAAATTAAATGGATAAAAAGATTTCATTAAACTTACTAGTTGGTATATCTTCAACAATGATGGTTTGACAAGAAAATGGTTTCTTAGTGTACTTAAAACACATGCTTCCGTCCTCTGCATAGGCTACAAAATGGGGTACTTGCTGGAGGAGCAATCAGTATGGACACCCTTGCAAACAATGATTCAGTGCTTAAGTGCAATTCATCCTCACGAGGCTTCTTATATTGTTGTATATAGACTTCTTATATTGTTGTATATGTCCACCAGAGTTAAGCCTGCAATAAAGCACTAGAGTTCTCAGCAAAAACATATGCATTACAATTCTTAAGATATGAATAACAATCTTACGGTAGTGATGTAATGAGCATATAATATATATATATATACATACCAGTCATTATACATGTCCACATCTCATTCAGCAAGTTGATCAGCCTAACTTCATCCTAGCTCTCTGCAATATATAGAGATGAAAGAGAGAAAAAAATAAATTGAACAAAGAGGTTTCATGGATCATACCAATTGCTATATTTTCGTCAAGATTGGTTTGATAGAAAAATTTTGCTTGGTGTACTTAAATTGCATGCTCCCGTCCTCTGCATAGACTACAAAACAGGTACTTGCTGGAGGCTTAGAAACACTGATAGAGTGCAATGGGCACTGTGATTCGAATGGAAGTGGACTTGAGTCATGATACTTCTTATGATGTTGTATATGTCCACCAGAGTTAGGCCTGCAACAAAGCATTAGAGTTCTCGGCAAAAACATACATATCACAATTTTAAAGATATGAACAAGTAGCTTATAGTAGAGATGTTTCGAGTTATATAATATATATATATATATACCATTCAATATTCATGTCCACATCTCATTCAACAAGTTGAAATTAATTTCACCCCAGCTTTCTTATCTGCATGATTAAGCCACCAATCAGACATAAAATTGTCCTAAGAATCCTCTTTATCAAATTGAATTGTAGGTGAGGAATCGATCAATCGGACCATTCCTTGCATGTATGCATAATTGCACATCATATAATTAAATCAGCCAATATACTCTGTTCAACATCAAATTGAAATTTTTAATATTATTAACAGTTGATAAACATATCTATCTTTTGGTAACATGAAGATAAGAATTAATTACAAAATTACTTACAAAGAAACAAGAACATTCCTCCTCCAGAGAGCTTCATCAGAGTAGTAACATATATACTCCCAAGTCAAGTAGATGTGGATTCAAGCTCAAGTCCCATGGAAATTAAAGAAAGCATGGAGAAGGAATTAAAGAAACCCCCCCAAACATGTCAGGCCTCTTCGTATAAATCTTGCCCATTATTTCAATTAAGTTGAAACCATCAAAGTATCATACAATTGAGTCATGATCAAGTCACATATTGTTTTGCCTGTGGAAATCAATACAACAAACACCATACATCTCACAATTCATTCTAAAGATAAATTAATAGAACTAGCTAGCGATGTCCATAATTCAAAACAAATTGAAGACATACCAGTAATGGATGTCCGCATGTCATTTTTCGGTGGTGATCTAATTCAAATAAAGGATTTCATCATCCTAATCCTCATCTGCATAAAATTATTACAATTCTGATAAGTTATTTAAGCACTAGCTAGCAGAGACATAATGAGAAATAAAATGAATAACATACCAGTGATCGATGTTGGTTTCATAGTAATATGGTTCTTTGGTGTACTTCAAATACATGCTTTTCTTCTTTGCGTAGCCTATGAAGCGTGGTACTTGCTGGATGAACGACCAGTGTGGATGCCCTTTCAAACATCCCTTTAGTACTGCTTGGGCACTGCACTCCAAATGCAACTTGAATAGATCATCCTCATGAGGCTTTTCTTCACGTTGTTGGAGGAAAGAGACGAGCCACTGAGGGAGACTAGTGTTGTCCTCTTCAAAATCAAACACCTCCAAGCTTTGCAGAGACTCAAGCTTCTCTACACCCTCCAGCATTGGGCAATCAGCGACTGCCAGTTCTTTCAAGGCAGGGAGATGAGAGATCCTTGAAAGACTGTGAGCTTCTATAATTTGGAATTTTTGGATGTTAGCCAGATTCAAGCCTCTTGGAAGAGCTTTCAGCTTAGGGCATGTACCAATGGAAATGCTTTTGAGATGGGGGAAGAACATTAATGGCTTGCTAGATTCAGGCTCGTTGTCTTCTTCTTCTTCTCCCACTGATCAATGACCATTCCTCCCAATTACTCATGTTAATGAATAGTAGGGTTTCAAGCTTAGGGAAGGCAATTTCTGTAGGTTCTCCATTATATTTTATACCGAGAAATTCAGGACCAATTGATACTACTGCAGCTGCTCCTTCTATCCTCAGATACTTGAGCTGGGGAAGTTGGCCAAGTTGGGGAAGATGAGGGCAATTTGAGCAATTGGTTAAGGCCAAATAAATCAACTCTTGAAGAGCAGTAGTAATAGAAGTCGATGACAACATCCACTTTGGATATCGACCACCAAAAAAGCTGTCAATCAGTAGCTTTTCAAGGCATGGAGGTGGACACAGCTCATCAAAGACTTGCACAATCTTGTCCATCTCTTGCTGTTGAATATGCTCATTAGTGTAATTAGGTGTGCAACAAAGCCTTAGTTCTCTGAGGTGAATCTTGCTTGACAGTATCGAAGAACTTTTGTCGCTTAATTTCTCCAAGTTTCTTACAGAAAGGTAACTGAGTTTTTCAAGCATTTGTAGCTCTTCTGAGTTGCATCCCTCTTCTCCATCATCACCACTATTTCCGATGGTCAATCCTTTCACATAATGAAGGTGTTCCAACTTGCCTATTCCCTTTGGCACATAATTCAAAGGAGTGTTGTAAAGCCGAAGCCACCTCAAATTGTAGAGCTTAGTTATGCTTTTTGGAATGATATGCAAAAACTCGCAATCATTAAGCAACAAGAATTGCAAATTAATGAGATTTCCCAGAGAATCCGGTAGGTTATGAATGCATGTACCCTCTAGATCCAAAAGCCTCAAGTGCACTAAATCCCCAATACTGTCCGGAATATTCTCAATCATGCCTCCATTGAGAAATAATAAACGCAAATGTTTTAAGTTGCCAATCACTTGTGTGTTCAAACTTGGAGGAGTCCATAACCTCAAGCTTCTTAGGCAATGAAGATGTGGAATATTCACACTTTCCCTATTACTTGTAACTGTCAAACGGCGTAGTTTTTTCATTGATTCAATGCTTTGTACTTCTTGTGGATCACCTAAAAAACTTTCATCACCTGCGAAAAACTCAGCTAGTGCTCGCAACAAATCATGAATTGTGCAAATCGACATATCTGCATACTGAGGGTTAGGTTGTAAGAAACTCCTACAAATTAACTCCATGTAATAGCTTTTCGCAACATCCTCCATTGATGCATTTCCCTTTGCTTCAATATAACCTTCTGCAATCCAATGGCAAACAAGATCTTCTAAAGAAAATTCATGTCCACGGGGGTAAAGGGCACAATAGAGAAAACAATGTTTAAGAGCTGAAGGTAAGGCTTCATAACTCAAGTATAATGCTCCTTGGAGCTCTTCTGGGAGTCCTTTAATAGTCCAAGCATCGCTTTTAAGCACATTCTCCCAGTCTTTTTTATTTTGGCTTTTTGTTATAAGAAGACCAGCAATGGCTTTTATTGCTACCGGAAGACCATCACATTTTTCAACGATTTTCATCCCAATATCCTTCAGTCTCTGCATATCTTGTGTATTATTGTTTGTGAAAACTTTTTTGCATAGCAATTCCCAACCAACATCCGTAGACAGTTTGTTGACAGGGTGGATATATGTTGCCCTCATTTTTTTAGCTATACTTATATCTCTTGTGGTCACCAAGACCCTACATTTTTTTGTAGTTCCTTCAATTGAATTTTTAACTAAATCAATCCATACGTTCTCATTCCAAACATCATCTAAAACTAGAAATAAGCTCTTTTCATGCAGTAAATCACAAATCATTTTCTGTAACGGAGCAATTGTTGTGGACTCCCCAGGTGTACCCCCAATATCTCTTATGATTCCTTTTAGTATGTCAATCCATGATGTAGAAGATTTTGAAACCCAAATCCATGAATGTAATAGAAAAGCATCATTTATTTTTAAATGATTATATATCTGTTGTGCAAGTGTTGTTTTGCCTATACCCCCCATGCCAACAATGGCAAAAAGGCAGCATTTCTGTTCAGGTTGAGAGACTAATAATTTAACAAGACTCTCAGTGGCATCTTTGATATCCCAACCCACAATATCAGGTTCAGGTAAGGAGGAACTCTGGCGATAAGAAGCTTCATTCATAGGATATGCATCACTTGAGTTAGAAGAAGTTATGAAATTAAACCTATCCTTGTCCTCAGATATCTCTTGTAACTTAACATTGAGATTCTTAATTTTTAGCAATCTCACAGCGAAATCGCACACCACGAAAACAAGAGAACAAGTGAAAGTCACAACGTACCCGAGGACAAGAGCTTGAATTGGGTGGAGAATGATCATCTTGTAAAAAGTCCTGCTCCTTGTATCATGCAAAGATCAATAATGTCATCAGCATCATACATCACATCTTTTCAGCTCATTGACCCATCCTTTGACAGTCTTGTCTTGAATCCTTCTCTTCTCGGCATCCTCGAGCACGTTTCGATCCTCGCCATCCTTCTCTGGAGCCTTTGGAGCTCAGCCTTCACTCCACACACCATGATGGCCTTCTCTTCCATGACATTAGCCAGTCTATCCACCAGCTTTTCTGCAAAAGCATCCAAAATCATAGCCATTTTTTTTTCTCTCTTTGTTACCACAAATCTTCTCAAGATCACAAGAATGAATGGCAATGAAAAAAAAAAAATTAGGAATTACATCCATCCCAATTTATAAAGGAAGAACATCTGATACTTTGCCTCTTACTACTGCTACTGCTACTTTGGAATATAGTTCAGACACTTTATTCTTTTCTAAACCTAGAAGACATGATCTAAAAGAACATTGAAGTTGCAAACTAGTAAAATCTTGCAGAACATATATAGAACATAGTACCTTGAGTGTTGGCAAAGTATTCCTTGGTTATTTAAAAGGTAATCCAGCACATGCTGCTGTGATTAGTGAGACTAGTTTTAGACATTGCTGCACTAATACAACAGGGTACCTTTAGTCATGTTATGCAAGCTCTTTCAACTTCTTCAGCTTTTCTTTTTCAATGATTAAAGTCACTTGCCACCCCTGAACTTTGAAATTTTGTTAGTTTTACTCATATATATTCATTTAATCTGGCATCAAATTTGTTAATTTTGATATTTCTCCTGATATCATAGTAGAGGCAACCAAACATATGACACTTCTATGTGAATCAGCATCATTATATATATTTGGTATCAAATTTGTTCATTTTGATCCTTCTGTTCATATCATGGCAGAATAGTCAAAATGAATAAATTTGTAGAGTCTCAGCCAAATAAAATCTACATGAACTTCAAAAAAATAAAAAATAAAGCACATATATTGAGATAACAAAGAAAATATAAAAGAAATTTATAAAATACACATGGGAGGAAAATGGAAGAAGAAACTCACCCTCGGTGGAGAAAGTATAAAAGTGCACAAAACAAAACTTAAACATAAACATTTCTTCAAAGATACTATAACAACTTTTTTTTAAATAAAAAAAAAATCTTTTGACCATTTTTTTTTTATTTTTCATGTAAAAGTGAATTTTAAACCAGTTTAAACTTTGATGTTATTTCTTGGTGTTTGATATTTGCACTATGTCATTTCCGGTTGAGAAAGAGTTTATTTATTTATTTATTGATAGAATTAGAGTTTGCCAACTCACGAGGCAAGCATGATTGTTGATTTTTATCCTTTAACCAATATATATATATAGATATATATTGCGACTCGATATTGAACAATAATCTCTCGAGTTAGTCAACCATTGGATGGGTCAGATGAGTATGACACTGAAAAGATAAGGGGAGATCGTGGGCTCAAACCCTCCCCGACGAGATTATTCTACCGTCATCGTTTATATCACTGTTCACCCCGGGATTCTTATACTATTCTCATACTGTCATATACTCGCGACATTCGGGTTTTCAGATCTTGTTTGCATCTGCTCATATTAATATAAAAAAACATTTGTCTATTTTTAAAACAATACCTCAAGTTGGTCCTTACTATTAATTTCTGTGAGTGAAGTGGCAAAGCCTGCTGTAATATTCACATAATTGTTTATGTTATGTAGCATGTGGTCATTTTTTTTTTATTTGTCATTTTAAAGAAATAAATCTTTCCCAAAAAAAGTATTAGACGTTAGTGTTGGATGCATGAGATGTGGATTTTGATTTTAATATCAATACTAACACTCGTTTTTTAAAATAAAATAGCAAATGGGCCACCTAACTTGGCTACTTAGCCCAAAACAAGGCATAAGATAAACTTTAAACAAAAAATAGATAAAACACAATTTAATTAAAAAAACATGAAAAGAGTATAACAGTATATGAGAATACAATTAAACTAGATGATGCCAAGTGACAAAAACTATATATTAATTTGGAAAGGTATGTGTCCATAGAAAATCAATATGTTTAATTGGTTAGTTTGGGATAATTGGGTTCTAACTCTAGAAAATTTGTTAAAGAGGAGGTTATTGACATATTTGTTTTGCCACTTAACAGTCAAATCCACAAACAACTTGCTTATACAATGTTCCTTGTACAATCTACTTTGTTCAATTTTTTAGGATAGGTCACCCTCCATACTCTTTAGACGATATGTGGACATCGTGGAGACCTTCATTTATAAGAATAGGGGATCTCCTAGCTTGTGCTATCATATGGAATATTTGATTTGAACAATACTTTCATAGTCTTCAATTATCTTGAAAATTGATCATATGTTTCTTTCTTAGATGACGACATCTCCAAAGACTACAAAGACAAAATTGGAGAATAGTATTGCAGCAATACAACACAACTTAAGAGTTTCTAGGTCCTCGTATAAAAGAAGAGATTGTTAGTCACTAGGTGACCACCCATGAAGGTGGAGTAGCTAAAGTCATATCTATTTGAGGGATAAAAAAAGATTCAATCAAACTAGAAACATAAAACAGAAAACATGGAAGAATTACAAGAGATCCACTAGCAAAAAGTGGAATGAAGTTTTTCCACTAGATTGCACTGAAACTCAATTGGGGCATGCATTTCATTTTAAATTTTTATTAAATAATTTAAAAACGCAAAAATTCTTTTAAAAATTATAAATAATAAATAAATAAATCTTATAAATTTTAAAAAATATATTAATATAGTCTCATACCTAAATGCACATAATTTCCAGATTTAATATATATATATCAGAAATTAACTTTTCGCGCATATCTTATTTAAAAAATATTTAATAAAATCATTTTTAGGCATACACGCTTCCTTATATAATTATATTTTTCAAGCTTACTCATCCTTTTTAAATTATTTTATTTTTTATTAAAAAAGATATTTAAGTAAGATATATGCACCAATATATACCTGAGCGGAAAAGACCTAGTCAAAATTCTGGCAGGCCAGCCCGGCCCACGAGGTCTGAGCCCACATAGCTCGTGACAGCCCTGTAGTGACATGGCCCTTGGGCCAAACTCCAGCCCAGCACAGGCCTAGGCGTTCATGTCATACTAAATAACCAAATGAGCAACAATCACTTAAAAAAAAAAATTGGAGAACAAAACATGAAATAATAAATGAATACTAAAATAAATAAATAAATAAATAAATAAATAATGAACTCCCAACTCATAAGACCGAATGCCTATCAATTTATTTGAGATTTTACATGTCTGAATATGATATATATATATATATATATATACATCTCCATATTTCTCTTTTTGGTGTAACAATTTCTTTTGTTAATTTTAACACACACGGATGAATGACATGATAAAAAAAAACATACCAATTACACATAAATAAAGTACCCACCAGTTTTTCTTTTAATAAATTGGAAGGAAATCAGAAATCATTCATTTTCCTTTCCCTAAGCAAAGGAGTAAAAGAGAGACTCTGATCAACGCCATCGTGCAATCTGATCCCGAATCCTTTGCGTAGAGGGCGTTCGTTTTGGGAGGACCCGAGATCGAATCCCATGTCCGTGCAAAGATGAGGCAGTGTGGGTCGGCGTTGAGCCTCGCTTTCTCACACGCCAGCATCGCGCCCTCGACTTACTCTTAAATGAGTGCGCTTTGATCGCCTATTTGTCACTTAGAGGAAAAAAAAATTATATGCATCACAGAAGGAAATATATCCCGTCACCTGTTTAATTAATAAATAAACAAATAAAAACATTTGGCTTTCCAAAAAAAAATCAACAAACAGGTGAGAATAAAATTTGCAGCATAAATCATCTAAAATAGATAAACACTAAAAAGGATACCAATTTTTGAAATTAATCTATACAAAGCTCCAAATGATTCTCAGGTGAACAGAGAGGCTCTAAAAACAGAAGATCATAAAATATCTACAGTTGTATACATATACACTGTCAAAACAACCTGAAATTAATACAGTAAAACTAAATAAATTTAAAGCATGTTAAGAAAAAGAGTTCCATCCACCAACAAAGAGAAAACAAATGAGGCACCAGAAAAAGATGGTAAAACAAATAAAAACACAATGAGAGAAATCAGCAATAAATTCTATCCCCAACAAATACTGATTATACACAAACATACATTCTTTCATGCTTAGTAAGAAGACGATAATGCCCAAAAATGACTTCTAACCGGAGAAGCCTCAAAATGCCACATCCTTCAAACCATGAATGTCTGCTAAAAACAAGAGGCATTTCTTTTTAACCTTACAATGAGAAATAACTAACCTGCAGGATTCAGTAGCACGTATACTTTTCTGCATGTTATCTTTGTTTCCTCTCAGGTGCTGACAGGAGATCGCGGACTAGTGCTCGGAATGGTAAGGGAGGATCTGACATGAGAGACAAGTACAGCTTCGTTGCTGACAGCTTTGGATGCTGCAATTTCTTCTAAGCGTTGCCAAATTAATTCCCGTTTATCTTGCAACTCTCTTTCCTTGGCCTTGTTTTCTTGGAATTTTGTTAAGCATTCCTCGAAAAGTTCTTCGTCAGCATCCAAAAAGAGCTTCCTCACATTCAAAGTTAGGCTTTTGTGCACAGCCTGGTTCCAGTGCTCCTGTGTGTTCTTCTCTAAAGCTGGGAAGATGATCGGTAGAATGACCTTCCGGTTTTGGGCTATCAAATTTCGCACATGATCATTGTTCCACAGAAATAATGCCCGTTCTGCTACCTGGAACTGGAAGGCACATCAGAGAGCATACTGTCTGCTCGAAATGTAGGCGAGGAATTGCATATCCACCAATTAATCCTGTTGTTCAATATCAAATAGACATTTCATTATTGGCAGGTGATATTTTGATTGGCGCTCACATGAATAAAAAGAATACACTGTAGGCTCTGTAAAATTATAAATTTCAAAGAGAAAAACAGAGCATCCTATATATAATTAACTCATAAGAAACTGTCACTCATCGTTGTTCACAAAAATAAGTAAAGAAGAAAATCAATTATTAAAGAGTTTGACATGCTATCGGAGCAATCTCCAAAACTCATGGTGTAAATTAAAGAAACCAGTAAAAAGAAAACAATGGCGCAAGTTCGAAATTACTTGATAATAAAGCCAGATATTTATACAGCAAACACATGCACATATCACAATTTTGAAGATTGAACTATAACAAGCTATGAGCTTAATACCAACCAGATCATGAAATAGATCAATAAAATTTCCAAACTGATTTAATACAGGAAAGATTAACTAAAGATGCAATGAGTGATATATACAAATACCAAGTCATGCACGTCCACTTCTCATTCCTTCAGAACCTCTAATTGTAATTCAAGCTTCCATCCTCCAATTCGGCTGTGCCACCAAAAGATATACATGTCATACAAAATCAGCAAGTATCATTTAAAGAGTACAAAGGTACTTTCGTCACATTACTTCATAAAAAAACACAGTGCTCTCACCCAAAAGCTTCGGCAAAGAATTGATTGGTATACTAATTCCTCATGAGAAGAAAAACTCCTGCACATTTAATCATCCAGAAAATATGCAAATTAAGAAGGAAATCAATTCAACTAAAGAAATGAGGAAAAGTTTCAGCGCTACTCACAGAAAAATTTAAATGCTATCATCTCACGTTGAAAGTTGAAACCAAGTGATTTTGCTGAGCTCAAACTAAACACATCGTTGAGTCACCAAGTCACATATTTGCAATAAAAATTATGTTTGTTAGAGGACTAGTATATACTTATACTATACTTGTTAGAGGACTACTATATACTTATACTATACTTTTGTATCTTACTCGCTTATACATACTAACTACTTCAGTATTTATACACATTGTATCTCATTTATTGGCCTCTTGCCCTAATGAAAGTATGCCCATTCTTATCAACATCTAACATGGTATCGAGATGTTCTTTCGTGATCCGTGATCGGAGTCCACTACTGGACTTTTGAGAGTCCGATCTGTTCTCATCATTCTCGCTCTTCTCCTCGGCCCGGATCTCTCTCGAGTTTGGCTCCGCACGCCGATCGGCCCGCCGATCCTCACTCCTCGTTGATCATCCACCACTCGCCGCTGACGCCTTTGTGAGCCATCGTCCTCGGTCCCGACCACCGCCGCCAAGTTCTTCGACCCCTTGCTCGGTCCTCGTGTACTCTTCTCATCATCGCCATCATACAAGCCTGCAGACGACCATCCTACTCTTTCCGTCTCGGGTCTCTTGTGCGACCGCCATCCCTACTCGTTTCATCAAGGACCGTGAGCTTGGACATCGAGAGTCTTCATCGGCAGAGGCTTCCACCGAGATCCACGTACAAGCCGATCGTCCCCTTCCTACCGGCCGCGATGATCGCGATCTTTCTTCATTTTGGTCAACAAGCTTAATGGCATTCATTGTTTTAGCATGTGATGATAGTGGATGTTCCTATTCACTAGATGGTGACATTCCACTAATTGGGCCGACCAAACATGATGGGAGACAAGCATGCATGTGATGTTGTTTTTTTTATTTATTTATTTTTGCATGTGATGTTATTTCCCTAATAGTTGTTTATTAACAAAAACAAAAACCTGCCCACATGGCTTTCTACCTCAAATTTTCTTAGTCGTGGATGTCAAATTAAACGGCTCCAATTATAAAGAATGGTACACTACTCTCACGTATCATTCTACTTGGATACGAGTTATTTGGACATGTGGATGATACTCTCCCCTCCTAAAGAGACCGGACAAGACATTTGCTTCATGGGTTACTCGACGATCATCGCACAATGTCTATCTATCCGCCGCCATGCGTAGGTTGATATTCGCGATGGAAATTGGGCATCTTCCCGACCGCCCTAGCTAGTGGACTCATCTGCGTCACATGTTTGAGCAGTCCAGCTCGGGCTCGCCAAGATGCTATTTTTCGAGATCTCACCTATGTTCAAGAACGGAGCGCCCCATGACGGGGAATATGTTGCGAATTGCGATCATTGTGGAGAGCAACTTGACTCTTTAGAGCCTTCCACTTGTTTCGACGTGCAGTGTTTGTAAGGCTCGTATTCGCCTCGCCTGCACACGGGCCGACCTTTGAGTTTCCGATGCGCTCCGTCCCCGACTATGAGCTGCTCGCAGCCAATTACTTAATCGAGACCCAATTCCTCCTTTGATGATGTTAGTAGCGCAGTTGTTATGGCTCGAGGAAACGAGGCTACATGCACTCATCATCTCGCCTTGGCTCTACGAGACAGCAGCTCTTGGTCTGCGACATCTTCGCGCTCTTCTCGACCTCTACTCCCAAAGGTACACCGTTGTCCTCTCGGATCCTCTCCTTTTTGCCGCTATCGCAGCTGACACGGTCATACAAAAATCTCAATGTCCAAAGCTTTCAAGAACGGCAATAGCAACATCCACAAAGATCGTCCACCCTCAACGGGTCTTTTTGGAGTTCCTTCTTCACCTCATGTCTGCTACTGGCCGAGGCCTTGACTCCCGACTTCTTCCGGGATATTGCCTCGAGGTTGCTAAGCTTACAGAGCATCCACATGCCATGCAGCGTGCCATGCAATCCAGCTCTTCCTCCGTTATGTCAACTGCCCTGTGGTATGTCTTCCTCCTCATGGATTTTAGACTCTGGTGCTACTCACCATATGATCAGGATGCTACTACCTTAGTTCATCATTCTAACACTCACCCATTTTCTAGTGTTCGTACTACTGACGGAAGTCTTCTTCCTGTCACGCAGTCTGGTCACCTTCAGTCTTCTTTATTTACTATTCCTCAGTTCACCATGTTCCGGTTTAGCTTTTTAAATCTATTTCCTGCCACCAGACGCATGCATCATGGTTTGATCACATCTCTTCTTCTTCGCACTGTCTGCGGGACCATCTTACAGGTCAGAGGATTGGGATCGGGCGTAGAGTTGGCGGGCTTTATCACCTTGAGTCTCTCCATCTACCTGCGATCTACTTCTCCTTCCATATGTACTCCCGCTCACCGTTGCTTTCCTTGCTTGTTCATTAGATCGTTGGCATGCTCGATTAGGGACATGTATCTAATGCTCATCTGAAACTATTAACTGAGTTCGAGGTATCTTGGTTCCGTCTCTTCGGCTCATTATCTTCTTGTATGGGTTGTAAGTTTGCTAAACATTCGGCTCTTCCTTTTACATCTAGTGACCCTTTTCCAACTCCACTTTTTGATCTAGTACATCTCGATGTTTGGGGTCCCCGCTCCTTCCTCTTCTCTCACTGGATTCTCTTATTACATAAGCTTCATTGATGACTTTTCTAGATATACCTGGCTCTACCTAATGCGATCTCGTTCTGAAGTCTACACCATTTATTCTCAATTCACACAAATGGTTCAAACTCGATTCGATAAGCGAATCAAGGTACTATTCTTCTTCCCAGTATGTTGCTCCTCACTCTATCGACTGTCGATCTTTTCACTAAGGCACATCATCGCTTTCTCGATTTCGTCTGGTTGACAAACTCTCGGGCTTTATGATCCACTTTTGTGAGTTTGAGGGAGGGTGTTAGAGGACTAGTATATACTTATACTATACTTGTTAGAGGACTACTATATACTTATACTATACTTTTGTATCTTTTATCTATACATACTAACTACTCAGTATTTTATACACATTGTATCTATTTATTGGCCTCTTGCCTTAATGAAAGTATGCCCATTCTTATCAACATCTAACAATGTTTATCAACAATTCCTCCTGTTAAAACACTAAAACAAACACATGCGTATCACAATTATTAAAATATAAGTAACAAGTTTATAGTGTCAAGCTTAATTCATAATAATAAATATATATATAGAGTTGCAATATGAGTCCTATATATATACATACCAGTTGTTATATAATTCGTAGACATAAAATTATCCTAATAATTTATCTTCATCTTATTGATTTGAAGCCAAGGGATCGACAGAGCCATTCCAAGCATAATATATATCCACCAGTACTCTATTCAATATCAAGTAGAAGTTTTATTATTACTAGCAGCAGACTTACTATATTTTCAGAACAGATGAACAAATAATCAGAATAAATTATTACGCTCTCTGACATTACTTACAAAGAAACGACATATACTTCCCCTCTAGAAAGCTTCATTGGAATAGCATACACAAGAGACATGCTCCATAGTAATTTCTGAAGTTCTACTGGACATTCAATAATTAAATATCTGCATGTATATAATCGACTCAAAAGAACATAAGTAATTTATACACTCAAACTGCATGTCATGTAGTTAAGTCATAATAAAGTCACAAATTTGCCATAAAAATTTGTTTATCCACCATTCAACCTGTGAAAACTAATACAGGTAAAATAAAATAGAATTGCACAAGTGATGAGCTTAATTCCTAATCATAAAATATATAAATAAGTAATTCAAAAGCTATTGGATACATAAGGCATACATATGCAGCAGATATGCAATCACAAGGCATACATATCATAATTTTGATACAGTAAGGCACTATCAATATATAGAGATGAAGGAGATTGAAAGAGAGGTTTCATGAATCATACCAGTTGATATATCTTCACCAAGGTTCTTTTCATAGAAAAAAATGTTTGGTTGGTGTACTTAAAATACATGCTTTTGTCCTCTGCATAAGCTAAAAAACAGGGTACTGTGATCCAAATGTCGTAGAAAAATGTTTCATGTTGTTGTATGTGTCCACCAGAGTTAGGCCTGGAACAAAGCACTAGAAATGAATGACTAGTTTATAGTAGAGATGTAATGAGTCATACAATATCCATATATACCAGTCATTATACCTTAACATCATCTAACTACCCTTAACAATATCCAAAAATTACCCAATTACCCTTAACCATAGTATGAAATTATTTGTTATATATTGTTACACGTTGTAATTTTTACCTATTTTTAGGTTGTGTTTGTAAATAGCATATGATAATCTAAAATGTTTTAGTGATGTTTGTAAAAACCTTAAAAATATGAATTTACTCAAAAATTCATAATTTTTAATAATTTTAAAAATAATTAAAGCGTATATAAAAAAATTATATTGGTTACCTATAGTTTAAATAATTTAAGTCTATAAAATATAATAAAAAATTTTGATGGGTATATTAATAAACTTATAATGGTCATTTGTTGAATGAAACGAGTAATGTCTACAAAATAAGAAGAAAAAAATTTTCAAGGGGTATATAAGCAAACTCATTTTGGTAATTTACCCTTATTCCATCTATTGATTTAACACCATTAAGAGTCAACTTAACCATAGGGGCATAGAAGCAAATATAATTGATTTGTAGGAGTATACAAACAAATATCATTTTTATGGGGGTATTTAAGCAAATTCATGATTTTATAGGGGTATGCAAGTAAAAATCCCTTATTATTATTATTATTATTATTATTATTATTATTATTATTATTATTATTATTTACGGATTGCCGCAGGCGGATGGTGTCTCTAGGAAAAAGCTTTGCTTTTAATTTTGAAAAACCCTCTGCATCTACATCTTCAAGAGGAGGTCTTGGAGCTTGGCTTCTCTGTATCCTTTTATCATATATTTAGGTCTCTCATTTAGTACTATTTTCTTACTTTTTTCTATGTTTTGTATCTCTTTAAAGTTCTATTTCATTTGATACAAATGGTTTATCGACTTTTATTTAAAAGAAAAAAAAATAAATTATTTACAAAATATTTTTTTTTTAAAAAAATCATATACTTATCACTAGAGTTGGAATTTGATTTGTGTAAAATGATTCAATATTTTTTTGGACATCAATTTTGATAAGGTATGTTTCTCCACACATCTTCTGATAAATCTATTTTATAATTCACACTCATTGGCTTAGACAAAAAATCAAAAACATAAGAGAAACGAGGGAGTGGGAGTCACTCAATTATTTCTTGGAGGGACTAACCACCACTAAGAAATGAATATCTCTACTTCTTATTGTTAGAAGAGAAAAAGAATGAAAAGAAGAGAAGAAAAGAGATGGATCAATGCTCATCTATTACCCAACAAGTGTGATCATGGGGCTTCATATAGAAAGCCAAATATCTGAGATATACCCATGTATATACATACATATATCTAATATACATACACACATCTAACACCCCCCCTCAAACTCAAGGTGGATCATGTGTCTTGAGTTTGGACAACATAAAGAGATCTTGATCACGTGATGCGGGCTTTGGTGAAAAAAATCGACCACTAACCCCGGTAGGAAGATAATGGAGGGACACAGTATGAGCCACCGACATGACAACGGGTGAAGTGGGCATCCACACCAATGTGTTTGGTCACTCATGCTTGACGGGATCGATGAGTAATCGAAGGGCTCCCGTACTGTCGCAGTGAATAGGAATAGGAGAATGGATCGGTACACCAAAATTCTATAGAATCGAGCGAATCCAAAGCACCTCCTGTACTGTAGAAGCCAAAGCACGAACCCTCATCTCGAGATTGGACTTGGCAAGTTTACTATTTCTTAGTCTTCCAAATAACAAGTGAAGACCCAAGAAAGATACAGATGCTGATGCGAGACCCGATCATCGTGAGCTGGCCCAAGTAGCATCGAGAATAGGCTCAGAGTCAAGAGTGGACTAGTGTGAGTAGAACAAACCTTGCGAGGCAATGCCACTGAAGATATTGCAAGACTCAAGAAGATGTCCATAATGAATGCAGGTGGAAGCCTTGAACAAACTCGAATGAGAATGTGCACGAGATGAGAAAATGTCGGGGACGTATAACGAGCAAGATATACCAAGCTACCCACAAGATGTCGATAGTGAGTAGGATCTGGTAAGGGAGTCCCATCGAGCACGCGGTCGCAAATGCAACTCCAGTCGACAGTGGCGATAGCACGAGTATCCGTCTGCCGAGAGCGAGGCAAGAAGATCAAGAGTGTAACGTCATGAGATAGTCGATGAGCCATCGGGATGAGATGTGATCTCGATACCCGTAAAATAACGAAGTGGACCTAGATCGATCATCAAGAAGGTGTCTCGCACGCTTTACGCTTCACAAAAGTAATATGAGCGGAATCATCACCGGTAAGAATCATATCATCCATGTAGACGAAGAAGAATGGTCCGCCACGAGTGAAAGAATGAATAAAGGCTCAGCTTTGGATCATGGATGCTCGGAGTAAATCATAGACCTCAACCACCGTGCTAAACCTCTCAAACCCGAGCACGAGGGCCAGTTGAGGACCATAGAGAGCACGGGCGAAGGCTACAAATAGATCCCGGAGGCACACAGAGGCCGGAGGAGGAGTCATGCAGACCTCCTCCTTAGGTCCCCATGAAGAAAGGCGTTCTTCACATCAGTCGATGAAGAACCCACCGACGAACAGCGGCAACACCAACTAATGTACCAACAGTGCAGTGCAGTGTGGGCCACGGGGCAAAAAGTCTCCTCATAGTCACGACCCGTACTCAGCGAAAACCGCGAGAGCAACAAGACGCGCTTTATAGCGCTCGAGAGATCCATCGAGCGTGTCTTCCATCAGATAGATCCAAATGACAAGTAATGGGAATGGCATATGGGCGGGAAGAGGGACAATATCCCATGTATGGAGTTTGAGACAAGGCATCGAGCTCTCAATACATGCAGATCCACCACTCGAGCGATCGAGACACGCTTCCTGTGGGTACTGGCTCAATGACATCCCGGATACTAGTGTTAGAAGAAGCATAGCGAGCGTGTGGATGTAAAGTGGAGCGATCTCGTAAAGAATAAGGAGGAGAAGATACCTCAGGAGCTGGATCGATAGTAGGAAAGGCGTCCCGAGAAGACCGATCTTGGTGGAGCTGAGCGTGGGATCTCGGCGATGGTAAAATAAAACCGAACTGGCGGGTGAGCGGTAGGGAGTGAAGGAGAAGAGGTGACACGGGCAGGGAGACTCAGCAGAGATGAGTGGAGAAGGAGGATCTAGAAGAGTGACTCAAAGAAGCTCTGGGAAGTGAGGAGAGGGAGGAGTGGGAAGGCATGTGGGACGATGTCCGCAGGAGAAAGGGAGGGAAAAGAAAAGAGAGAGGAACCGAAGGAGAAGGATGGAAAAAGAGGTGGAGGCTGGGCGACAAGATAGCGATCAACAGTCTCCGGCGAGTGATGGCGGCCGTCGGTGAGCGGCAAGCAGTGTGGACGCTGGTCGCGTGTGGTGACTGGCGCAAGTGCTGGGCGCAGGTGTTGGCCGAGCGCTGGATGTGACCGGGAGATGGGAGTTGGTGTCGGGGCATGGGCCGGGAGGCGCGGTGGCGCGAGCGAGGGGCTTGGCCCGGTGTTGTGCCGGTCGCGCAGTTGTGCGCGTGGGTTAGGGAAGTTGTGCACGGAAGGATGAAAGCAGTACGAATAAGTGAGATGAAAGGAGGAATAAGAGAAGAAAGGAAGACAGGGACTAGTGAGGTGTGAGAGACGGGCGGGAGAGATGGGGCGGAGAGATGGCCGGGAGAGGTGGCCGGAGGAAGGTACCTAGTCCCGATACCATGTTAGAAGAGAAGAATGAAAGAAGAGAAGAAAAAGATAGGATCAATGCTCATCTATTACCCAACAAGTGTGATCATGGGGTCTCATATAGAAGCCAAATGTCTGTATACTCTATGTATATATATACATATATATAATATACATACACACATCTAACACTTATTAGTAGTGGTAACATACAAATAGTCGCTAAAGACCATATATAGGCTTTTTGAGAAGACTCATTAGGTGTTAGTCATACACATGCACGCGATCTAGTATTTTGGTTTGGTGTCAATTCACTAATCCCTTCTTCATGATCTAACAATATAAATTTTATATTTTATTTGTCGAAGAAGATAACAAATGACTTTTTCTTATATTTTTAATAGTTATAATATAATATTGTGTATATATAAATACACACTCATTTGCAACTTTTTTTTTGTAGGTAGATATATTTTTGCAAAATTCAGGTTTTGGTAACAGTTGGATATTGTATTGAATTATTAAATTAATTTTATTATTTTTAAAAATAGAAATGGAACTTTTATTAAAAGAAAGAAATATCAAAGCTCTACACAACAAGGCAAAGAAATAAAACAAAATAGAGCAATAAGAGCTATTTAATCACTAGAGCGGGTGATCTTAGGTGACCGACATAAAGAGAAATAATAATAGATGGAGGAGGTGTAAACGATAAGTTCATAGATCAAGAACCTCTAGTTTATATCAATAAAAGAAATCTAGGCTTTGTGTAACAATCTACTATTTTATGTTATCTCTCTGGTTTGTACTTTTGTCCTAAACTCGTTTAGGACTTTATCTCTTATATTTAGTAGTGTATAACTATAAAAGCTACATATACAATAATTAAAAATTAATAGATATAATTGCCAGTACTGTGTCCTATAATTGTGTACTCTTTCGCTTTTTAGTCCTTGTAATATTTTTAAGACGCTTAAGTCCTAATATTGGATACTAGGTTGGGACTTTCTGTCCGAGATGTGCATGCCATCTACTTCACTGCTTCTTTTGAGTCGGCTATGGCTTTCAACCGTCAAGCAGTTAGAAACGATTAAGTCACTCGTATTTGATCGGTAGCTGAGACTTTTTAGTCCTCCCTATTTTTGTAATAAAACACACATTCGCACTAGGTACAATCAAAGTTTTCATATTTGGTCGCCTGACTTTTGGTCCCCACCTTGTCCAGCAATAAAAGTCATCAGCCGGGTCCAAAAGAAACCGTGAGATAAGCCATCTGCTGCCACAGCACTAGAGAGGTCCCAACTCGATTCAAATACGGTACTTAGGATGTAGCTAAAGGTATTACAAGGACTAAAACAGCTACACACACGCACACACACACACACACACGCACACAATTATGTCGACCAGAGTTTCAGAATTAAATCAATCAAATTAATACCCTTTAATCGCTAAACAAAGTACACCACACCTTTGAATCCGTCTATTATGCCATACTAAATCCCTTTATTTTAAAATTTGGAAGTCCTAGTCCTCGACTACCGAGCGCTGATCGTTCTTATCTTTTATTACTTGGTATCTTTTATTTTAAATATTGTATTCACAAAAATAATTATGTACAAAATAGGGTGCGATCCGGATCACACTTTCGCGATCCAAAATTCACGCCACGCAACCTCTCTGCGGGTCCGCTGTCAAAATCAGTATATAATCTAACGACAGCACCATACCAACAATTAAGTGATCTATAATTGGTTGACATTCCTATCAGACCCACCACAAAGTGGTGAGGAGAGCCCATCAAGGTGCGTTGGTCCTAAAGAGTCCCGAGTAGAAGTTGTGTGCGACGAGGCCCAACGCTCACGTGTACACGGGCCCTCACTCAGCACTTGCACTCCACCGGCATGTGGACGCAACTCCTATGAGCAGCGTAGCCACTTCATCACCCAACACATTAATTGTGATTTTTAATAATATATATATAGAAAAATACTACTTAATAAAAGCACACATCAAACGTCAACGCAGACGGAGGACTAGCATTTCTAAATTTACATTAAAGGGACTTAAAAAGCCCAGAAAATAGTAGAAGGATAGCCATTATAATTGTTTAGGGACTAAAAAGTAATTTTATGCTCAATTAATACATTATATCTTAATTCCTTTCTTATGTAGTAATCATCTCATAATACTCGATAAGTTCTTTTTATTTTTACTTTACCACCATATATGATGCCACAACCATACGCGCACACACACACACGCATAATAACATATATTGTGCAATTAATCGCACCCACCCACTTCTTCCCATCACTAAACTCACATCCACCAAATTAACCTCGCTTTGGTGAAATGCAGTCAATCAATGTTTTATTGGTCTGTAGTGGGGTGTGGTAATTAGCGATTACGATAATGCACGGTAATTATGATAATGACCTCTTTTATGACCAATACGCGCAATGCACAGCGTTATCAGTGACAAAGCGGTATGGAAATGCTACAAATTATGTATAACGACCTTTCTATGGTGTATCATAAGTGTACTTGAAAACCACTTTTCTATATAACTTTGGAAAGGAGAGATACACACGCCCTTACATTCATCAAAAGTACCACAAGTAAATAATATTTGGGCCCAGAGAACGTTATATAAAGCAAGATCTTATTTACAATCAAACCTATAATGCTACTACAGATATTTCAATGCGAAATTCGGCACTTCACACCTTTGTTCAAGTTGGGCCAGTGGACCACACGTATATGTAGAGATATAAGGACTTATGTCGTAAGTTGTGTGACTACACAACCAATGTTTGCAGAATCTGTATATCTTGTGCTATTTTAGTTTTCGAGACGGGCCCAAATTGATCGCGGATTCGATTCAGAGTTTGAACTGCGTCTCCAATTATCTAATTTTTAAATGTGTGAGAAATTTCAATAATAATTATATGTTGTAGCAAATTTAGAGGTAAAATTATCAAATCTATAATGGGAAGACTTGTAATTAGCCCACAAAGATTTCTTTATAAATAGGGTGTGGTCCACGATTGAGCATGCTATAACTAGAGATTCGAATTAGGTTTCGAATTATGGTTCCATCTCCCCTCTCACGTGTGATCGAGTGAGAAAACCCACAAGTTCAATTACCTTTTCTTGTGTCAGATGGATTTAAGTGCATTGCACGCTTCACCAGTCAGCTCTTTGTTCCTAAGCAATCTCCAAAAGACATCCGGGGTTTGAACTAGGGTTTATACCCATTAGATCCATCACTTCATGCACTAATTTACCCACAACACCCATGGAGGCTAACACCTCTACCATATCACGTCTTAATAGATGCAAACACAGGTATCGATCCAGCACACTATCTGAGTGTGCGAGATCAGCCTACCGCATTGAAGTGATGGCCAAAATGGGCTAGGTAGCCGCTTGCCCAAATTAGCGGGTTGGAGTCGCATAATCCGACCACATCATGAGATGGGGAAAAGTTTGATCCGAGCTCTCGACGAAGAGACACATGTTGTGACTCTCCGCAGAGTGTAGTGGCTCGGTCGGACTAACGACTATATATGGTATATAGAATATACTTAATTACTTTATTATTATTTAAAATCTCTTGATATGAAGGTATCATGTCACTTCTTGATGACCTCGGGATGATAATCGCTGGGTTCTAGCGAGGTGATATTTCTCGACAAGCTTCACGGGATCGTCGGACCTTGATAGGAAGGCAGATCGGCCGGGGATCTCGTATGTTGAGGCAGAGGACTTCCTCGCTCGCGGTGACTATAGGGTGAAGGCTAACTTGACTATAATCAATGATCACGCTCGCATCTAGAGGGAAGGAACTAGGAGATAATGAGTGGATTACGGTCCGACATAGACAGGAAGAGCACTGACCCTCGAGAAGGACATAGGAAAGAGGGCAAGTCATTTGGCGGGTGAGGAGGCGACTTTGGCGCGGAGTGTTTCAGTGTTTCGTCCTGCGCACCATGGCGGAGTGTCATCACGGTGGTTGCTTGGGTGCTTTGAGTGTCTTTCGGACATGTTGAGTCAGCGTCCTTTGTAGCAGAGGTAGCCCCCATCGTAAGAAGATCGATGAGTGGGACCTCGACCAGAGTTCGGGAGGATGAGAAGGTTGAGATTGATTTGAGGTTGAAGCCACGGGGCTCCACTTGAACTCCACCGGTCGTCTCCCTCCCTACATATGTGAAGCTATCCATCCCAATCCCACCCCGGAGGTTTTTCGGTATTCCACGATGACACGGGGCAGTGGGCATCCTATCCACGAGAGCAGGCGGTCGGTGAGAATATTCTCCAGGATGCATCCCTGTCTATATCCCCGTAATGTCCCTTTATCGGGGGCCTATTACTCGATGCTTGATGATGTCAATTTTGCTTGATAGCCACAAAGGAGGAGTGAAGAAGGCCGACTCTCTAGGAGTGTTTGAACTATCATCTAAGCAAGGTTTAATGTTCCATATCCATGCTTTCCATGGACGCACGAGTGGGTGCACTTGGGAAGGTATTGGTTGGACAATGGATGCTCATTTGGAATGTACCACACGAGACTACGGTGTGGGAGTGTTATCTCACGAGATTCTCAAGCGAGTGGGAGACCTTGTGAGTGTCAAAGATGTCCCGCCTAACAAAAGAGCTTTTATCCCGTTTTAGTTTGATGAAGATTGGAAGTTTCTCTATCGATGGAGGTGGATCTCGGCTTCGGGATCGCGGCGTTGCTCGGGTCCACAATCACATGGAGGCGTGAGCTCCTAAATACCTGGTAGGGAACCTTGAGAGGTATGCTTGCCGATGTCTCACAATGCCCCTACGTGGCCTCAAAGGGGATGGGGTGGTGGACAAAGGCAAAGGCACTGTTATTTCAGCCCTTGGCTATTGGTAGAGAGGAAAACACAGCGAGCGACATCGAGTGGTTTCTCGGAAGGCTGCGAGACTCAGGTCTTTGATAGAGACATGGTGGCGGAGATCCTTACTTGGAAGGATGATGATGTACCTAGAGCGAAGGACTCAGCTTGCAACTCCAGCGATGGTGATGGTGGCATGGCCACATCACATGCTGGGAAAGACAAATGTAAGACTTAGAGACTCGTCGGACCGATGGTCATAGGAGTGCTTGCTCGGGTCGGATGCGGATCATGAAAAGAACATTACATAATCTGCATTCGAGGAGCGGCGTACATGAAAAATTGGGAGAACACATGTGTCGCTCCTCGCGTAATTCCATCTGACTGCATATCGACCATCCAGAGACGATCTGGCCCTAGCGTATCTGTCAATCCGCCATTGGGCCATTCGAACGAGGTTTAGCTTCCTCCCATTGGTGAATCCTCTGTGGCTTTCCCTCTCATGTTGGGCCGAGTTCGAATGGTGGTAGCTCTACGAACTAGGCGGCTTGCATCTGCCATGATTGGGCCGATTTGGTTTCGCGGTGGGCCTCTGCATGCGAGCCCATTAATCTGTGGTTCCGAGTGACTAAGGGTGGGTAGCCTATGAATGTGGTTGGGGATCAAGTTAGTGGGGGCCTTGGGCCGAAGGATGTGGTTGTGGATGTGCGAAGTGCGGAGATATGTTGCGCAAGCCGACCCAGGGATCCTTACGAGGACCTTTTCTTAGGGGTACCAGGGGATGAATCGGGTATTGCATCGAAGCTCCCTTCTGTTACTCCTCCCAGTGGATTTAAGTGGCAATTCATTACTGGTTTGTGGTCACTTATCCCGATTGTCATGTCGATTATTCCTTTACCCTCCGCTTTTCGATGCCTCCGGATATGGCGGTACCGCTCCCTCGACTTGCTACTTGAGGGGCTCGGCGGTGACCTTATTAGAGCACTCTCTGGTGATTACCTTCGGGGAGGGGCCTCCACAGGCTGAACTATGAGATAGATGTCCGAATCCAATTTGAGAAGACTATCCATATCTCTTTTTGCCTCGTCTTCGTTTAGAGCTGTTGAGGATCAACATCCCTAACCTCAGAGCTAGAAGAAGTGAGCGGCGGAAAGAACACGTCTTCCAGAGTGGAGGCGGAAGATGCGGGTTTTAGTACCGAACATCCCCAGTCGATTAAGAAGAAATGTACTCGTGGCGAGCTCCATGAAGGTACTTCTTCTAACCTCTACTTTTAAATGATTGGACTGATGCTCAATTACATTGTTATTGATCTGCTTGTGGCATTGAGTTTCCTGATTCTTGTTCTCATAAAGTTGATTGCTTTTAAACATATTTGCTTGCTAGAAAAGAACAAATCTGCCCCTTCCAGGGAGTCGACAGAGACCTCCTAGGTCCACCTGTAGAGACCTTCTAGTTCCACCTGCGGAGACCTCCTAGGTCCGCTTGTCCTTTTTGGTTTTGTTATGAATATTATCTCCTCGAATGTTAAGGGTCTGAGTCGACCTGCCAAACGGTTTCTTGTTGGGATTTTATTTTGTTGCATTGTACGGAGGTTTGCTGACTTCAAGAATCTAAACTGGCAGATCTCCCCAAAGAGATTTGGCATGATGTTGGGGGACTTAATTTAGACGATTTCGCATTCTTGCCCACTCGTGGGTCGGTAGTGGGTATTGTCATTGGTTAGAATAGTTTAACCTTGACCGGTAAGGTGCTCTTTACTCGATGAGTTCTCGCAGTAATGGTAGAATTCCACTATAAGCGGGTTAATTTTGGGTCGGTTTTGCACCTCGGGTCTATGGTCCAAATGCCCGCCTCCCTCAAGCTAGCCTTTTTGGGAGAAAAATCGGGGAGGAGTGGTGGGGGTGGATCTCCCCTAGCTTATCTATTGAGATTTTAATGCCATTTTCTCTCGTCAATGACAAAAACTCGGGCCCCCCCCTATTTGGATGACATCCATCATGCCAATTGCCTCTTGAACGATCTTTCCTTGTTTGAACCTCCTGCGGTGGCTAGAAGGTTATCTTTGACTAATGGTCAATCTAATCCGATCTGGGTTAAAATAAATCGATTTCTAGTCAACTATGATTGGGGTGCACTTCCTGGGGTCACTCTGAACCGACCTACCTGAGCTTGGATCGGATCATGTCCCGATTTGCCTTGAAGTTGGGGAACACGTCTCTAATCCTAGGCCTTTCGGGTTTGAGCGACTTGGTGCACTCACCGAGTGGTTTCCATGATCCGATTCAACATTGGTGGAATAAGGATGCCTCCTCCAGTTGTGGTGCCTTTGTTATTGCTAAGAAAGTGGCTCGGTTTGAGAAGAAGATTAGCTTACAGGCCAAAAACACATTCAGATTCTATTAAGCTTAAGAAGCTAGCTCTTTTGAGTTAGATGCTCTTGATGTAGCTAAAGATATCATTCCTTTGTGCTTGGATGATTTAGTCAAAGAGAAAAACACTTCTGCAAAAGCTGGAGGAGATTAGAAGAAAGGATGAAATTTATTGGAGACAACGTTCTAGAGTAAATTGGCTTAAAAAGGGGGATGCAAATACTAAATTCTTCCATGCTGTTGCTAACGGTCAGAAGAATAGAAACTTCATTCCTCGTATTACCCATGAGGGGTTTAATTTTCTTGACCCTCTGGACATTGGTTGGATCTTTACCTCCAGTTTCAGAGCCCAGTTTGGATGTCAGTGAGATTTTAGATGTAAGATAAACTGGCAACATCTTCTTTCATTTAAAGTTTCAGTAGATCTTTCGAATCTTGAGGCTCCTTTCTCTATCGAGGAGATAAGAGAGGCTGTCTTTGCATTGTGAGCAGATAAAGCGTCGGGACCGGATGGCTTCCCTATCCTTTTCTTCCAACGCTTTTTGGGATGTTGTGCAAACAGAGTTAGTGGTATTATGTAAGGACTTCTATTTTGGTCGAGCCAATATTGAACGTATCAACTGGGCTTGCATTTCTCTAATTCCTAAGATGGAGTACCCGAAGTCGCCCTTTGACTACAGACCTATCAGTTTGATCAACTCAACCCTGAAGATCATTTCCAAAATTTTAGCTACAAGACTGAGTAAGGTCATCTATTCTCTTGTTGACAACTCACGCATTCGGCCTTTATTAAAGGCAGATGTATCATTGACAACATTGCCACGGCTGAAAAATTGATTTTTAGCATCCACAAACACAGGCTTCCAGGCCATATTCTCAAGGTGGATTTTTCTAAGGCTTTTGATTCGGCGGACTGGGACTTCTTATTCGACTTGCTGGAAGCTAGGGGTTTTGGAAGACGTTGGGTGGGCTGGATGCGGTCACTTCTTTTCTCCTCTAAGGCTACTATTCTTGTTAATGGCTCGCCAAGTGGTTATGTGTGATATTGTCGAGGCGTGATACAAGGAGACCCTCTTTCTCCGCTGTTCTTTGTCCTTGTGACAGATGTGCTTGGGACGATGTTCTCTCATGCGTTAAATTTTAGAGTACTGGTCAGGGTCCCACTGGGAAATCAGGGTAGGATGTGCAACCTGCACTATACTGATAACTTACTTATTCTGACCACTGGGGGATTGGAGGACTTGCACATCATTAAGCTGTTGTTGTATCTGTTTGAAGGGATGTCAGGATTGGAAACCAACTTCTCAAAAACTTGTCTGTTTTCCTCTCGGTTAGACCGGCTCCCGAGCTAGGCTGAGTCTCGGACTCTTAGCTACGTAGTTGACCGTCTTCCGGTCACTTATCTGGGTATCCCCATTTCGGAAAGAAAGCCGAGGAAGATGGACTGGAAATTCTTATTGCTAAGGTCCGGGGACGTTTGACCTCCTGAAAAGCTCACCATCTGTCTATGGGGATAGGCTTAACCTGTTGAACTCGGTATTATCTGCTATTCCAACAAACTGGATGTCTATTTTTTGACTCCTGAGCTAGGTTGTCAAAGAGATTGACAGGATCAGGAGAGATTTTCTGTGGACTGGACCGGATATTGACAAGCCCTAATGTCGGCTGGTTGGTTGGAAGAGTATTTGTTGGCCACAGGACTTAGGAGGGTAGGGTATCCTCGATTTGAAGGTTTTCAACTCGGTCCTCCTCGATGAGTGGTGGTGGAAGTTGTCTTCTGATGTGAACTGGTGCGGATGGCCAATCGTGCGTTACAACTATGGTATTTCAAATTGGAACTTGCATATCCATCAACATGGGTGGGCCTCATTTTTTTGGGGTGGCTTTTTCTGCTGCTTGTCGGCTCTCAAGGGGTGTACAGAGCAAATTGTCCAAGACGGTTCCCGCTCATTATTCTGGAAGGATAAATGGTTAAATGGATGTGCTCCTATGAATATTTGGCCCGATTCGTTCACCGAGACGGACAACCCGAATGACACTGTTAGGGAGTTGATCCATAAGTTAGAGTTTGCGTCGTTTAGGGAGGACCTAGAGGTGGGGCATTTTTTGGAGGCTTATACCCTTCGTGCTGGCTTGCAAGAGGAAGATTTGAAATGGTGGACCCTAACCCCTAACAAGCGCTTTACGGTCAAATCCTTATATTCTTTCCTGATTGATGGTGGGGTTAAATGTCCGGTCACCAGGGTTATCTGGAACTCCTTATGCCCGCAGAAGGTTAATATTTTCAATTGGCTCGCTTAGAGGGATAAGATCCTCACTCTGGAAAATTTAACAGTTCAACGTTGCAACAAACTTCTTACCACTATGTGTGTCTTATGCCATGCGGATTGTGAATCGGTCGATCATTTCTTCCGGCATTGCTAGTATGTGCAACCTATTTGGAGTTTCCTCTTGCACCTTTTCGGTTTACCTGAGCCCCCGTCCTTTTTGGGTGAGGTGTGGGGCTCCTGGTGGTTTAAACTTCGGCCTTGTCTGTGTTCTTTAGGAGGGGTCATTGTTAAAAAGCATTGTGTGGCATGTACAGTTTAGCTAAGAATGATTGCATTATTAATGCTACCTCTGTATCTCCTTCTTACATTATTTCGAAGATTGCCCATGTGATTGATCTTGTGGTTTTCTACGGCCTTCCTCCTAACAGCGAGTTTTGGTGAGCACTGCTTCTACTCTCCATGCTGACTTGGTGTTCTCCAGTGACAGTGAGTGATCCCACACAGTGAGTTGCTCCTTGTGGGGGACTTTGTTCGGGCATGGGGGTGGTCTGTCATGGGCTTGGCGAGTTGTTTTAACTACAGGGTGTTTTATGACTTGCTAGTGGGCTTATTTTGTGTGTTGTGGGTTGTTGAAAGTACTGCGTCTAGCAGTTGTTGTATCGCTCTTTTCTCCCTTTTTAATGCATGTGGTTTTATCCATTTTCATTATATATATATATATATATATATATATATATATATATATATATATATATATATGTTTAACTCAATTCTTCCTTTGTCAATATTTGAACCATATTTTTCATATTATTTCTTAAATTTATTAACTTTTAATTTCTCGTATTCAAAGTTAATTCGCAACTACATCAACCCACTTGAACTTTCTTGTATTTTTATTAGTTTATTTAATATATCATCTCTTTTGAAATTTTTAAAAATTCAATTTATTTATTAAGGAGATGTTTAATTATATATAAGATTGTAATTAGTTTTTAAATAGACGTTCTCCAAATACAACCTTATTTGTTAAGTTCTTCTATAATTTTCTCACAAATAGAGGCTATAGAAGTTAGGTGACTCCCTTCCTCTTGTCTTGCTTGAAGAATATCAATGCCCTTCAAGGCGGTTGATACACTGGCGTCTCATAAAACTCCACAATCTTTAGAAAACTTTGTTGTTAAACGAAATGCAACAAACTCCAATTGCCATATGTGTCGTTGCCATATGCATCTGTGAAAAGCGGCAATCCATCTTTTCCTCTCATGCCCAGCATTCCTTGCAAAATTTGGAGTTACTTTGGTAGGTCCGAAACCCTAGATCAATCAAGAGAAGTTTGGATGGATGTGGGATACTGGTGTTTAAAGCAATTGTTACGGAATATTTAGTTAGAGTGAGCTTATTTTCAATTTAAAAGTGGCGTTGGCTATCAACTATACTCTAGCAACGTGATTTGGTGATAGCACATTTTGCAACTTCGTACTAATCCAGAGTCAATGACCATGATTACAATTTGCAACATAATACACCTAAACTCGATGGGAAGACGTCGCGTTCCGGATGCGCAAATTTGCATGCTACATAAATGAAACATGTTGCAAATTTCACTCGCAATTTATTGGTTTTTGAGACAATATTTGTGAGCTCTGACGTTTCCAACTACCAATACCAGTATGTAGCATAATTTGGAAATTTAAGATATTATATTAGAGGCATATGACCTATATCAATTCTATTAGTCATCAGATTTGAGGACCACAAAATCAAAATTCAATAGTTCAAAATCTGCGCACCGCAGCCTACTTTTATCATTATTACAAACATCAATTTTAATGGTAGTGGAAAAATTATTTCCAAACTTAGTTTCTATCATGGGAAAATTCACTCTCTCTCATTTCTCTTCATCCGAAGTAAAGTTGAATTACAGCAAATTGCATATGCAAGCCAACACTACACAGACAGTTCAATAAACATAAATTAAAATTAGCTTCAAAAGATAATAAAATTATTGAAATTCTATTTATGTAGAATTCCAGAAACACTGTATTGTTAATAGATAGATTAATAATAATTCCTTTGACTAATCCATAAATGTCATACAACAGAGACGACATTTATTAAGCTTTGGAAAAATTTTGTCACCTACTGCTAAAACCATAACTTCAAGAAAGCCGTAGGCATCAGCCTATAGTGACTCTCACCTGGCTGTCAGGTTTGGGAGGTCTCGAGTTCAAAACACTCTCAAAGCACAAATGCATTAAAAGGTGTTTGCATCAGATCAATTTGTCAAAACCATAACTTCAATTACGAAAACAGCTTATGCATTTAACAGGTCATTTCTCTTGGAAGAGATAAACAACCTATGGTCGTTCATGGTTGAGTTATTCAAGAAGCTTTGTGAATACCATAATTACTTTCTCTTTCAAAAATACGATTAAAATAAAAACCCGCAACAAATATTACTAAAATTGCCGCGTGAATAGAAATTCAAACAGCCCAAGTTCAGCATCGATTTTCTTCGATATGATCCAAACATCAAAATAGGGGCAAAATCCAAGAATTATCCTAAAGAATTGGAAGTCAAGCATTACCCTCTAAGCATATATATATAAAAATATAAAAACCGAGGAGAAGTGAAAACGAACCATCTCCTGCGAGAGAGGATTGGCGCCCGTGAGCTTGCACTGGGTGACGACAGAGCTTCTGAAGCTGATCGATCTGGATGTGGAACAGCTCCTTCTGCGTCTCAACAACCGGACAAAAGACTCACTGAATCGCCGACGCCCTCCAATTCCGCGAAGGAGCCATCCGCCGAGATCGCCGGCACAATCGCCATCTCCGATCCCAGCATCCGGGTTTCCGAGAGGGTCCGCGCATCAGGGATTGAAGATCGGAGAAGGTCGCAGCCCTGGATCCGGGCCCCAAGGCCTTGGCATTCGCGGGTTAGGGTTAGGGTTTGGATGCGAGATTTGGGGATTGGCGACGGAGGAGAACATAAAAACGGTCTCGTGATAAGCCTCGTTCGCTGGATGCTGTTTGACGGAGAATACTAAATCTTGCATATATACCCCTTAGTTTTTAGTTAATTATTTATTACTATTTAAAAAACTATTATTTATTATTATTTGGATTTAATCCATTTCTTTTTCAGTATTAATATTTCATCTCATATTTATATTTTTATATTTAAAAATAAATTGTCAAATTAAAATGTCACGCTTTTATTTTTTTTTATATTCTGTGCCATTGTCCCATAGGATAATTACTTTTTAATTTAAGCGAACAAAAATATTTGTATGTTAATATAAATGAAATAAGCAAAAATGGACATTATTTAATTTTTATAAAATATTTTTCTCATTAAGTCTTTTTATATTGATGAGTCTTTGACCTCAAATCCATTCAATTAACTGAGTCCAAACCTCTTTCATTTTACACCAAAATCTGTTAATACGTAAATATATATTTTTCAAATTAAAAACCTTTCATTTTTAATAATAAAAATAAAATAAATGTATCCTTCATTTTGCTTTGGTGCCTGATATTGAGATTTGAAAAGCTAATTGATTAAATTTTTGACTCAATTAATAATATAATAATAAACATATTAAATTTTATAAATATTTTTATTCATTAATATTGTCAAAGTCCATTTAGTCCCATAGTATCATCAAAGTCTTTCTTTCTGAGGTGCTTGTCTCTTGAGAAAAGCGATTTAAATCTTTCTATGTAAATGTCTTTGTTCCAGTGGAAGACACGAGTATTATAGAGTTTAGCTTTTATGTGGTCTTACTATGGCAGTATGAACTTCTATCATCTATAAAAAATTTAATATATATTTTTTAAAAATTAATTATTTATTTAAATCCAATAAAAAAGTTTGATGGGGATAATTCAACCAATATAAAGTGTCATAAGGTAATAATATCAGGATATCGTGCTTTCTTTAAATTTATTTAAACACCAAATTTTAATTTGCATCTTTGTAAGTATTCAACATCCATTTATTATTACCAAATGGATATCCAAGGAATTTTTTTTACCGTAATTTGTTATTTATACACCTGATTTGACATGTTAGCACTAATTTAGCACAAGCTTTACTTGGAAATGATACATCACTATAGAAGCCATAGATCACCAAACTTAACATCCATTATTTAGAGGATACAATAGTAACCAAGAACCATCGCCTTCATCAAATGAAGCAAATTAATTCGAGCAAAATTAGGGGTTTTATTCGAGCTTAGTTCATTTTCTTATCATGTTTTAGAATAAGAGTTTGACCCGATGACTATCGATTTATTTATTTATTAATTTATTTTATTTTTACTTTTTAGCTTTTAATAAATAAGTGGAAAGACAACAAACCTTTCAGCGGTTTATTTTTGCTTACTTCTTTTTGTGAATTTGTCAATTTTGAAATATAATTCATATTAAAAAAAATAACTCATGAGTTTTTAATAACAAATTGAGTAAAATTAGGGAGTATTTCACTATTTTACTTATGATGAAAAGCTCGATCATAATATAGATGATCAAGCATCAAACTTAACCTTGAGTTTTTTATCTTAAAGAATGACAAGTTCTAGAGTTGTGGGTAAATTTTTGACGGAATAAAAAAAAAATTCTAAACTATAAGAGATATCATGGTATTAATCATCAAATTTTTACCTTTGAATATCTAAGCTCCAAATTTAATAGCCATTGTATTATCTAGAGCCTTTGTATTACTTTTATGTTTAATTATATGTTAATTAATTTTTATATATTTATTATTATTTCAATAAATTTTAATTTAAATCTTATTCCCTTTTAATTCGTGTGTCATGGTTTAAAGAACACTGGAATTTAAATTATTTATACCTAGATTATATTTTTATAACATCGTCATATGTAAATAAATCATAAAAGTAATAAATTAATAACAAAATATATCTGTTTTTCCTAAAACAAGAGGGCTGATTAAAAAATAAATAAAATAAAATAACAAATTAATATTTCATTTATTCTAACTTTTAACAACCGTTTATTTAAATTTAATTTTCTTTTGCCCGTTAATTATAAAATCATGATTTGATTTATAATTACTAATTAGTAAAATAACTTTTGTTTATTCCCTGTAATTTACTCAATCTCCCACTTTAATCTTTGCAATACAATTTGTCCTTAAAAATCTCTCCATCCCTGTTGACATGGTAGTTTTATCATTAAAATTTGGGAAAATTACTGTTCACCCCTCGTAATTTTCAAAGCTTTCAAAAACCCCTCCTCTTTTACACTGCAGACTGATCGCCAGTTAGTGTTTAACTTCCTTTACTCCCCTACAGTTCACTCGAAATGGGTCAGTGTTGTGAAATCCCATTTTTGGCACGAAAATGGTGGGAAAGGCGTGAATCACGTCAGTATTGACCTTTTGAGAGAACTTCTGTTTGGTTTTCGATGAGCAATGCCAAGGAGTTGCATTATATCTTGTTGTTCTCCTCGTTATCATGCAGAAATATATAAATCGGTTTCTCGAGCGGAAAATGAAATTGATTTCCATCGGATTGGTCGAGTGCAACCCATGCTTCGAAATGAGGTCGTGAGTCGATTTTTATTGTCGAGGCGAGCGTGTGCCATTGATCGTCTTCTCGTTTATGGTACGTAAAGTTGTATTCTGACGGGAAGAGCGATAATTCTGACGAGTTCGTTCGTTGTAAAGTTCTTCCTGGATTTATGGTTATCTATTTGTATATTTTTAAATAATGTTTAACTATTTGCTATTATCGGTTTAAATATTTTACTAATATGTTTTAATAATTGTCATATCCGGGTTTAATACTTCCCATCTCAGTTTTAACATTATCTTTACATGTATAACTATTCATAAGCGTGTAAATTCTCAGAAATCTCTGCGTAAAAGCGGTGATCTTTTTCGTTTGATCTGAGATTGTTGGCATGTGAGTGCGTGGCGGTGGCGAGGTTATGGTATCCGTGCGTGAGATTAATGGCGTTAATTCTTATACGCGGTAGCTCAAATCCTCGAACACCGTTCGTTCTCATCCGATCGATATCGGCGTGTCGCGTTTAACTTTTTCTCGGATCACGAAGAGTCGGCACTGGCTTGTGGACTTCACGCATAAATAACGAGGAAGAACCACTCGCGTGGACGACCACTCTGGTGCGTCCTCATCATCCTCCTCCTCCTCCTCGCCATCTTCCTCCTCTTCCCATGTGACTGACCACTCTATCTGAAGGATGTTTAGTGAGCCTTCTTCCTTATCTTGAGAATCGATTAGCGTAATCACTCGAACTAGTTAAACTATCTTTTCACCTGAGCTGAAAATCCTCTCATAATTGCACGAATCTGAGAGGATTCTCGGTGATGGATAGCGAGGGAAAGCAATTAAGAGAAAACATTTCGACTTGGGTAAGAAAGAAAGTTTTCGCGTATTGCGTGATTGCGGAGGATTCTCTGAGGAGGAGATCGTAAACGTCCTTTAAAGGCGGAGGTTGACATTTACCGCATGAGACTTTTACGTTAGCGTTTAAGAAAATGGCGTCGATGTACTGTAGTTACGTTACGTGTTTAACTACTCGGGATCGTCGTTTAAGTCCTACCATGGCGCATTGATTAATAATACGTTTTTCGTGAATGTGTGTTGTTTAACCTTTTTAATGTTGTATGCGTTTTGCGGGGTTCGAGTTGATGCGCTTGTTATCATGGCCTGTGAGCGTTGAATGTCACGGACACTTGTTTCGTTATCACGGTCGAGTCGTGAGTGTCCAAAGTCCGAAGCGGACGTTCGCGAAATGTTAGTAAATGTTGTAAATCTTTGTAAATGTTGTAAAATGTTGTAAATCTTTTATAAATAAAAGCGAAACAATCGTATTTGAATGTGAACTCGAAATTTAAGCAGAGACCTAGTAAAAACAATGTGGGGAAACAAAAAAGCGTCATTGTAAACAATAGAAAAGTTAAACAATACTCGAGTTACTCTTTAAACAATAGACAGCAGTGTTTAAGAAAAATACGTAAAGATGTTTTAAGCGAGTGACCGGGGAGGTACACATCTAGCAGCGCGATGTCGATTGGCGATTCGATTTAAAGCGATAACATATTATTTACATGATATAGACTTAAGTTAAGCGAGTTAACTTGTTATATTTAAACACTATATGTATACATTTTAAACATAAAAAAGCAGCGTTTACGAGAGACTCATGTTGAGTTGAGAACTTTTCAGTTCGAGCGATGACGACATGTCTTCCTCAGTGACGAGTGGCGTATATTTCCCTTTTTTGCCCTTGGGATGGAGGGAAAAATACCTAATCACATCACGTCTGAGTCCCCGCTCTCATGCATCTGGCTGTGCGCTTTTTGTTTTGCGATTACAGCTAGCTTTCATTTGTTCTTTCATCTTCTACTTCTTCTTCTTACGTCTTCTTTTTGTTCTTCATTTCGTTTTGGTTTATACGATTTGGTTTTTCGACCGATATATTATGGAGGATTTTTGTGGTATTACTAGGGTGTGAGCGCAGGGAAGGGAAGAATGCCCTAATATTCGGCTCGAGACTTCTTGAGGAGTTGGTGTTAGGCGAGATATATAGCGATGGGGTCTCGAAGTTTCTCTTGTCGAGGGGTTAAGTTCATGCCCAGGATGGATATAAAGCGGTTTGCTGATCGAGAAACGATGTTGACTTCCGAGTGGATGTGTCACGTCAGTTCCATCTTCAAATGTGCTTTGTAGTTGATCTTGTCGTCGAGGGCAGAAAATGTGCCGTTCTCGAATCTAATGTAAAGCGAGGGTTTACTCGTTGTAAGTTCCTTTTTCTTTTAATTATTCAGGTTATGCGGGGTCGTTTATTGTTTAAATATGTCGATCATTTGGTTAACATATTAGTACTAGTCCTTTACGTTATTAGTTAATTGCTTAAGTATTTAATTTAACGTTTTAACTATTGTCAGTGTATCGCTTAAACATTATACTCTCAAGCTTAACATATGATCTTTCGTTTGAGGTGAAGTGTTGGCGTGAATTGATTCTGCAGTGCTCCCATTCATCCCAGCTGGTGACCACAGCGGTGTGGGATGTCTTCCTTCCTCGTCGGATCATTTACGAAGTGTTGTCGTTGGATATTGGACAGCGTTTTGTGATGTCGGAACATTTTAGGGATGTACTTCGAAATCGTGCGATCAAAGAATTTTGACTTCAGAATTCGTAAAGAACGAAAAACGTCGAGGTGAGCGTGGAATGTCTGCCGAGTGGTTTGTCGTTAGACGCCTTCATGCATCAAAAGCTATAGCAAAAATACTTTTCAGAATCAAGACAATCAACCGTCACACTGCGGTGGTGGCGTAGGTTCAACGTCACATCAAAGCGTCAAAAAATGGGTTAAGCACGGGTGATTGAGCTCAAGGGCGTCCTTGTACAGAGGCCGTCGACATTGAGGAAGGACATGTTGCGGGGAACATGGTGTCCACGTACCATACAAAAGCGAGGCTTGGTTGGGGAAAAGAGCATGCCGGGGTGGTCCTCGACGGCAGTGACATCTCCGACTATGACTCATTTTGCTTTGGTATGTGGATAAAGGTGGGCTGAGGCAGAATCCCGGCGAGCGTTGCGATCGTGGAGAGAAGACGGTGATCGTTTAAAGCGTCACGTTCTTTTACTGTCCAGCGCGTGTATTGTGGGATTCGAGGGCTTGCCAGGCCGCTGCTGTTGTCTCGATGAGTACACTCGCCTCCTTGGAAAATATCGGGGTACGCTACTGGGTGCCGCAGGGAAAGATAGTAACGATGGTTTTTCCACGTCGCCTTCGGTATGATACGACGGCGAGGCCAGAGTGCGATTGGACCGGGTTTCGCGTATCTACGTTTGGGCGATGCCTTATGCGAGGAGTGGAGATTGTCGCGGATAGTACACCTCGTGTCCGAGACGAGGTCGAGGGCCTTGTGAGCTTGATTGCGAGAGTCTACCCTTCTTCGCCACACGTGCGTCGTACTGTCTTCGACATTTGGAGCCCAGTTTTATGAAAAGCGATGTCCAGGACTTGGGAAGGCGTTGAGGGAGGTGCTGATCTGTCGCTTCCGCGTGCGTGGGCGTCCACGGCTAAAAGGAGATTTCGATGATACAGTGAGATGAAGCTGCAGCCCATATCACCCGAAGCTCATCGGCTGGTTGATTAATAAATCGGATATGGCACATTAATTGAATTATCATTGGTGATCGTTGGGGTGAGATATATTCGACGTCAGCGAATCGTTGATGCTTGGATCAGGAAGGCCGTCGTTTAGGTGGCGAAAATGGTGAAACTCCGTAAGGTCTGCGAATGTTGATTTACATAACATTTTGTATTACCTTTAAACATTCTCAATCTTTGTTTAATTACAGCTTTTCTAACTTTAAATATTAATCATTTCGTTTATTTAATTCTGATAATGTTTAAACATGTTGTTGATTATTTAACCATCACTTGTCGTCGCTGCGCTTATCGTATCGCCCGTATTGGTGGTGGATAATCGGCGTGTCAGCGATCGATTCGGGCAGGCGTGATGTATTTGGGAAGAGAATTTGTCCGTAGGAGATGCGCGTGGGAGTTTGAGAAATTGTCTTCTTATACGTCGAACAAGTTGCAGTGCTCTTGATGGGAGTCTGTGTGTCTCGTGGGTGCTTTGTTGAAATCTGCAAGCCTTGAGGCGGCTTAGTTTATTCTATGAAGAGCGCTGCGTCGTGGTAGCAGCCTTGAACCGGCTTGAGGCAGAGTCTTGGTGTGGCTTCGTGGCTCCCAGATCCTGATTTTATTAGTGCGAGTGTTACGTTTCTGAAGAATCGAAGGGACTCTTGGTATGTAGGCTTCATTTCGATTGAGCGCGCTTGCGGTGTCCTTGAATAATCTCGGGTTAATAGAAATTAAGTAACTTTCAGTTGATTAAGGTCTCATTGTTGCGTTGTCAGTCTTGGCCGTTACTAGGTTGACATACGTAATCCTGTGAAGCTGCTGTGTTGACAAAAGTTTAGCGTTATATAAGGTTTTAGCGGTAATTGGGTTATTAAGGGAGATATAAAATGTTAAGCGAGACCCATTTTGTTAGCGAGGCGGGAATGTAGCGGATGACAAATGTTGGGCTGTGACATCTCGTTTCTTAATTGTCGTACTCGTTTGTAAAAGCGCAGCCATATCGAAGCGAAGCGGAATGTCATTATAGATATTACCTGATCGTAACAATCGAAAAACTATTTCGATGGTGTAT